>NW_015113571.1:36786-71293 GCF_001443285.1 Poecilia latipinna
CCCAGTGAGGGAGATAAGGTGAAAGTAGCTCAAGGGGTCTCAGGATCAGTTCAAGATAAAGGTTCTGTGCAAAAGTTTGTTCCTTACCTCATTGCTGGGATACAACATGGCTGCCAGGACATTGGGGCCAGAAGTTTGTCCATTTTAAGGTCAATACGAATGCTTTATGAATTAATTTATTTGAACTATTTGTGGTGTGAAATCTTTAGCAAGTTCTCACTATGTGTGTTGGGTAGCAGGTCGATGATGTATTCAGGAGAGTTGAAGTTTGAGAAGAGAACCATGTCTGCTCAGATGGAGGGCGGAGTTCATGGCCTCCACTCGTAAGCATTTCACTTGGCTTTATATCTCTCTTATTGTGCTTTAGAATTTGTAAGAGTGTGATTATATTGCCAAATCATCTGTGTGGGACTTATGATTCAGTATTGACTTTCACCAGCTATTAATTTTTTGCTTCTTTAATTAGCTTTTGTCTGAGCTGGAATGAAATTAAGTTGTTGCAACATCAAAACTATCTTTTTTCTTCTTCTTTTTGCCTTCTTGGTATCATGTTAGATATTCTTTTTTGCCATGTAAGTACTTGCATACCAACATCCTCATCCATCCTTAACTCATGTGTGCTGAACGTAGCTATTTTACTAATAAAATTTATGATCATGTTTTTTTTTATTATTTTTTATTTTTTTATTCCAATTGTAGTTACAAGAAGTGGCTTCAATGAGGCAGGAGGACGAGGAGGTATGCGATCAGGACCGAATGTCCCGACCCCAGCTGCAATGAGCCGATGCAATGGACTCATGTGAATAGAGAGTTGACACCAAGATGATAGAGTATATTTTCAAATATCTCTCTTTGAGTTAAATCGGGATAAACAGCAAGATCATAGATGACAAAAAGGTCAAACTACTGGACACATGGCTCATCCTATGAACTCTTCATTTTTTTTTCATGTTTTTGCAATGCTATAGGGCGGGGAAAGTTGTAAAGAAGACATATTTTAATCAATAGGCACCTTTTGAATTTGAAATGCAAGAGGCTCTTCTCATTTGAATTTAATCTGATAGAGATCTGTGTATATTTTTTGTAGAAAAATACCAAAGCATTTTATTTCATAAAGTTCAAATATGCACCTCGATTTGCATCTACCTTACATTGTTGACCAAAGTCTATCTTCTACAAAAGTGTTTATTATTAGCATGACAATGCTTGGTATTTTGTCTGTTCAGGTCAACCATTAAAAAAGTACCTACTGACTACACTTTTCATTGAAACACTACAGATTTTTTAAATACAATTTCACCTGTTCAATTTTTATTACTTTACTTATTTTGAATTATTACAAAGTTTTTTGCATTAGTATGCATTTTATTTAGCTTTTGTTCAATTTGGTAATTATTATCTTTGTTACCATATACAATTCCAGGAACCTGTTACCTGTCTGAGGTGTGTGCAATGTTGCATCCAGTTGAGTTTATTTAGCTGTTCCTCCTAAGAATTTGGCAACATCATTCTTGTTCTCGTCTACATAAAATAAAACAAAATTATCCAAGTTGTAATTAGCACTGTCAGAGCAAAAAGAAAAAAAAAAAAAAGTATTTTGAAGTCAACATTGTGACACTGTTGTAAAGTTTTTATGTGTATTTTGGTATATAAAGAAGAAAATATTTAATTCTTACTTCTCACAGATAGTCAAGAATACATTATAATGTACATCTGATCTGTATGTTTGCAGACTAATGAATGTATAATAATATAGACTAGAAACACAATGTTAAACATAAATATAAATTTTAAAAAGTACCTCTGCAATGCCTCTTCCTATGTTTACCTTACTTCGTTCTTTGTACTAAAATGGAAATACTGAATTTATGAGAGGAATAATAAAATGTACACTATGAACATTATGTGTTAAATTGTTAATACAATAATTAGCAGAATGACAGTGTCTCAATTAGTTCAAAATGAAATTAATTCAGGCATTTATAGAAAGGAAATACTTAAAAATGTTATTTTCCTCCACGGTAAAGCTATAGATCAGATTTACAAGGCTTAATTTCATTGATGAATGTGTGCAACTTAGACTCAATGGAACAAGTAATTGGAAAACAAATTTCTAACCCATGTAAATAAGGATCTGATTAATGCAAATTTATTCAACAACAGAACTATAATTTCTGTTTATGGAGGTTTTTGCATCCTATTTGCTATTGGTAATCAATTGATTACCAATGTGGTCACTGGGTCTTTCACACGAAATAGTCTGAAGACACAGAAGTCAGATTTTTTTTCCATTGAAAAATTGTTGACATTGAAATGTGTAGAACATTTAGCATGTTTTAATCTCATAAACATACAAGTATCAGTCTTTAAGATGTTTCGTCAAGTTTCTGGTTCTTCATTTTCCACCCAACACTAAACTTTGAAGAGAGACAAATGTTGAGACAGTAAAAGGAATTATAAATGTTATATTTAGCTTGATTTTGTGTTGTGGAAGAGAAATAAAAATTCCAGTTCTACTGAATGGCTATAACAGTCGTTGTTGCTAAAACTTATTTTAACTCCATTTGGTGAAGAGAGTCAGAGATTCCAAAGAAGATCATTTTTCCAGCCTTTATTTCATTTCCCATTGTTGTTTCAGGGTTGACATTTAAACAACATATTCTTGCTATGCAAATGTTTATCTTGCTGACATAAAATATATATACATTTCATTTGCTAACTATAAATAATTTGTCTTATTTTCCCAGCTATGGTTTGGTGAGTTAATTATGAAAACATTAACATTTCTTGTAGTAAAGTAAGATCTACATGACTTGCACTGTTTAAAATTTGTAGTTTCACACTTTATATTAAAAAAATCAGTGTTTATTTTTGCTATTAATATTTTTTTAAATTAACTTATTAAAGGGCAGAACATAATGAACATACTAAAGTTCCTGAAATTCCCTCAGTGGAAGCTTTTTGAAGTTACTGGGTAACCGTTGTATCTTTTTCTTTACTTGAAGTTTAAATTAAACTGCAAAAAATGGCAAATGGAGATGTGGAACAAGGATCTTTAACTTCACACCATTTGCTGGACTATGGTCACTGAATACATTTTTGTTTTTCACAGTCTCTTTGATCAGGGTTCGACAACAAATATAATTAAGTATTTGCACAAATTCATCCAAGTTGTTATAAGAATACCCCACCCAAACTACAAAAAGCTTAGCTGATCTGTACTGCAGATAGAACACCATTTTCGTCCATTTAACAGGAAGTTCACATGATAAACATAAACTTGAGCTTGAAGTCTTTATTGTAACAAACCTTTGTCAGTTTATTCCAAACTAATGTTCTGAACAAAAAACATAGAGCAGATATTCTGCTTGCAAACATTTGATGCAGTCGTCTCATCTCTAAATTGCATAAGAATAAGAGTGTAAAAAAAAAAAAAACATTTTTGAAAGGTATACAATATTTACAGATAATTATTAGGCAATGTTAAATTAATAACATAAATTCTACCTATATTATAGATTATAGTCTATTTATTATTTAGACTCTCAGTCTGAATTCTTAACTTGCCTGAACTGTATTTACAATTCAATAGTGTCACTGCACATACTCAGGGCGTCAATTTGTTTGCACACATTAACAAACTCTGCTTGTACGGCCATATCCCATTCAAGCTGTTTGCTTTCACTTAGATGCTTAGCCACTGGTAACCGGCCGGACCCTTGACTGTCCTGGGACGCCAAGCTCAGGGTTCTGTATTTCCTGTGATAGGATAGAGAAGGTATTGCCCTTGGAAAGTTGCTTTGGGCAATATTTTGCCCCCTGTTTGTCCAGGAATTTGAACGCAACTTTCCAGTTTGTTTTGGATAGTTGCACAAACCTTGGGTTGAGCCGGTAATGCTCCCTTTCCAGTCTATCTGACCCGTTGGCACATGTGCTTTCCTGTGAGACATCAAACTCCCATGTGGTTGAGAAGCTCTGGAACTGGATATGGCATTCTCTTGATCCACGTCTCCACAAGATGAGGCCCGGTATAGAGTATCAACAACACTTTTGGGCCCTTGGTTTAACGGTTCTTGTGCAGGAGAGCTCAATGAAAAACTTGAGGAAGTATGGAATAGTCTTTGTGGACTAAAAATGCTGTGAGAAAATAAGGACTCACTAAAGAGAGCCTGGTCGATGCTGCGGGACAAGTCTATGGGAGATGGGGGCCGGAGATCCCCAGTGGAGTCACTATCTGTACCTACGCTATCAAGTGATGATAGCTGGAGCTCGTCTGCATTCTTAGGTTTGCTGGGTGGTTTTTGAGGTGTGTGTAAAGGCAGAGAACTCTTGCTTGGGCTGTGCTTGTTTGCACAGTCTACTTCATTTTCAGGATTGTCAACCATTGAGCAAAGAGGAAGAGCTTCTGACTGCTTCTTGGCATCAACATTGCAGATCATCAGCCTTTCCTGCTTAACCTGGGACCAGGACTCATGAGTGGAGAGAGCTGGAGAACTCACTTCTTCCTGTGAGGGCCTACTGTGTCCTCGCAAAGGGGAGTTGCAGGATAGACGGGACCAGGAACCTGGTCTGCTGCTACTTATGGTTTTCAAAGAGGGGTTGTTGTTGCAGAACAGAGGATGTGTGCCAATAATGCACAATCCCAGACACACTCCAATCTCACAGAACCTGTGGCCAATCTGGTAGCCCCACCAAGGCCACGGCTGGAACCCAAAGCCATCAATTCCACCCAAACCAAGAGCATGCAAGATCCCATAGAGCTGCAAACCACCACATCCTAACAAGCATAATGAACTTCCTATTCCAGCTCCTGCTGCTCTGTCCCAGTCTTCTACCTTGGAAAAAGGGCAAATTACAGGGCGTACCATTTCTGGTGATCCGCCAGTCTCTCCATTTTCACTCAGCCTGTAAATGTGTTTTGTGTTTAGTTGTTTCAAGCAGTAAAAGATGAGGTAGGAGAATGAAAGAAAGATGGCTATTAAGACAAACAAACCCTGAGGGAATAAAATGACCACAGTGGGGAGACTGTGAAATAATTGGAGGAGTCCAACACATCCGAGAGAGATCATAAACTGCAACAGGCACATACACAGTAAAAGACAAGGCTTCGGCAAGGCTGAAAATGAGGTAGAAATGGCAATTGGTAGTGAAAGATAGCTGCGTGAGTGCAAGGACAGGATGAAGAAGGCCAAGGAGAAGGCTGATATCAAACAGGGCATTGGTAATACTGAGAGCAATTGAGTGACCAGAGGAGGAAGACGGTCTTGAGAATTATAAGCGTCATACAGCAAACTGAAGCCTTGGATGCCTGCAAATGCCAGAATGAAGAAGTGTAGCATTAGAAAAAATCCAATTCCAGGGGGGCACCGTAGAGGCAAGCCTAACAGGCAAACCACAGAGATTAGGCAAATTAAAGCAAAGACAGATCCCAGACCGTAGATATGTGCTTCCCATGCAAAGCCCCATGTTGCAAAGGCAGAGTTCCAGTCTGAATACAGAGGGACCAGAAGGGCAGGACTGAGAGCCAGAGAGGGGAGCAATGGCTCACTTGGTGTAAAATCCTCTGGATAGGTGGGAGTCCAGGACTGATCTGATGTTTTACAGGGCGTGGTGGGTATATCCACGTCACCCAACAGTGTGCCAGTGGCCTTTGGGACATTAAGGCTGTCTTTCCTGGGATCATCTGTAAAGAGAAGACATTGTGACACAGGAAAATATTGTGCACTTACTACATTTTTAGAACAGCTCATGAGATTAGACAATAAATTACATTCGAGTCAGGAGTACAGAATGCAATTTTAGCAATATTTCTGAAATTTGTTTGGTTGTTTTAAAGAAATTCTTTAAATTATTTAAGTGAGGTAAATGCCAAAAAACAATATAAATGTTAACTGTTGTTGTGTATAAAAACGTTTTTTTATAATAATAATAATAATAATAATAATAATAATAATAATAATAATAATAATAATAATAATAATAATAATAAATTAATCCCTGTCCAGTGTAGGATTTTCCAGATCACGTATGATCAGTCCAAGTGTTTCACATTTTAATTAATGAATTTTCACTTAGAGTTAATGAAATGCAGTAACACCCCCAAAAAGCGCTATTTTTACTTAAAATTAAGAATTGCCAACATACTTAGAGCAGGTTGTCCATTTTCATATATAGGACTCATAACAGTAGTTGTGTTGCTAAAAAGTACTTGCCCTCTTCATATAGATTTCTTCGGTTCTGCATTTTTGTCACATTTAAATGTTTCAGATCATCAATCCAATTTTAATATCAGGGAAAGTTGACATGAGTAAAGCTGTTTCTCAATAATAATTACATTTGCTAAAGGATAAAACAAACCTGACGCTGTATAAAAAAGTAACAAGTCCCAAAATCTAATGACTGGAATGAGACTTTTACATGGCTGTGAAGGAATGTTGGAAAACTGATTTAATTCAACCACAATGACTTGTTTTAGCTAGCTGTTTTGATGAGATCTTTCTAATCTTATTTCCTGGGCAAAGAATAAGAAGTAAGAAATGGAAACACAGTTATGACCTAACAGGTTGGAGCATGAAAACCTAAAATACAGGAATATTATTTGAAGAACATTGCTGTTATGAGCAGGTTAGGATGCTGACACATTGCTTGTGCCTACAACATCCTCGTTTTATTGGCTATCTGTTTAACCATGTTCTACTATTTTAAATTATTTTTGATTACTTATTTGAATAACAGCAAAATGATAATGTCAATACAAATTATAAAACAGGCAACTCAGGCAATCATCTCTTAATTCCGAAGGCTTTGGCTTTTAAAATGAGACCAGGAGTGAGCAGTGAGTGTATGTGTGAAGTTAATCCATAATAAAACAGAGCAGGCTTGCAACTGTGAAGCTCTAAGTGGGTCACACAGACAGAAATGGGAGCAAGAACAAGTTGTGTGTGTTGGTGTTCATGTGAACATAACTGACAGTGATTTGTTTATTAGCCAGTATTGACCTGATTACTGTTTTTGGGATGTAGTTATTATTAAGCAAGGTCAAGATGTGCTCTGGTATGAGAACCTGGTTGTATTCTCAATCAACTATAAATGATTGATTAGAGATATGAATCTCTATATGAATCTCATGAAATAAAAGGCTAGTATGTGAAGCTGGTTAGAAAATTAAATGTGCCCTATTTAGAGAACTTCATTAAAGACAAAGTTATTGTGTTAGTACAGAGTTAGCAATCACTAATGCAAACAGTGGGTGTTAATCTCATCAAATATCAATATTGCATGGATAGTCTATCTTATGGTCCAACTAATAATAACTAAGCTGCATTTGGTTTAGCTGATCTGCAATTTGGTAAACATTAGTGGAGTAAAACATGCAGATGGCGGAAGAGGCATCTATTCCAGTTTTGTCAAAGTGCACTTCCCCCAATCATGTAAACACAAACTCCCCTGACAAGTGACTGTGAGTGCATACAGTAAATACTGGTATGAGGCTTCTGATCACCATATTATCTGGTAAGCTTTAACTGCGGGTGATCAACGTGGCACACTTTGTGAATGCAATCACTGTGTTTCCAAAGAGTTAAGCATTAGGGAATTCAAATGCAATGAAAGGAATAAGGAAGGAAGGTAACCAGAAGCAACAGATTAGAGTTGTAGTGAGAGTAAAATCCCAGTGGTTACAAAAGATGTTAAGCATCTGATGAATGCAAAACATCTGCAACAAAAATGCTGCAGTGACACAGATTCTGTTGTGAGATGCTATGTGGTTAAATTTACAGCTGTACTAGTCAAGTATGAGTCCTGAGTGAGCTCATAAACCACTTTCCTGTGAACTGAAAGACTTGATTCTTACCTCTGGCTCCCTCTGTGCTTATTGTTTCTCTGGTTGAAATAGTATCTGCAATAGAATTTGTCCCGTTTTGATTGTTCTGTATGGACACTGGAATGCCGTCAGTCCGTCCCTCATTGTTTGCTGCTGGTGATGGGGTTTGGTAGTCTGGGTTATTGTCCGATCCAATAAAAGGTGATGAAGTTGAGTTCCAATCAGGTGTGGGTAATGGAAGAGAGTCAGAAAAAGGTAAAGGAAAATGAATGTCAGAAATTTCATTTTGCAATGGTGTCAATGTTTGGTCGTTCTCTCTGATTTGCGGAGGATGCTCTGCGGACACTCGGCTTCTCTCAGTTGACAGGAAATTTAATGTTTCCTTTGTTGGGTTTTGTAGAGCCTTTCCTAACAAAGATCCAGATGTTTGTACACCCTCCACCAGAGTGGTGTCCTTTTTCAGAATGTCTGAAGGCTTTGATGTGAGTCTTTCATCATTAGGATAAAAAGGAGATGTCTCAGTACCTTCCTGAATGTCACTGTATTCGCCAATTACACCTTGTCTGTCTAAGTCCTCAGATGACGAGAAGGGCCAATTCAAAGGGCGATTCAGGAAGTCAACATTTTCAGGTCCAAACATAAAACTGTCTTGTGCCAAACTTGACTGGCGAGGTTTTTCTGTGGGCTGTGTAAGAAACCGTGTCGCTTGGTAGTAGTCAGTCTCTCGTGTTTCTTTGGTATTTTCTTCAGTGAAAGCAGCGGCGTGAAGTAAGAGAGAGAATGAAAGAAGGAAAAGAAAATAAATATTCCACAGTGATCCCATGCTGAGGGTCTGCAAGCTTCACTGATTGTTGTCTGTTCACATGTTTGGACTGTAAACATCAGGATGTCAGTGATTCAATTTGTGACAAACCTGGAATAGAATTGAAAGACAAATGACGCCTCTTCACATACTGTATGTCACTAAGGTATTTGCAATAAGATAGATTAAACTGCATCATGTGGGTTGTGAACACTGCAAGATTACAAAGTAAAAAAAATCTTTAAACATTGGTATGTAGCAGTGCTATTTTCTGAAAATCATTCAGATTTTAGCTTTCTTACCTCATAAGTGATCCGTTCTGCTGCAGCCTTTTCAAGCATGTACATCGCTCTGTGCTGCTTCATGTCTGCAGTCTTGGTCTGCACTGCACTCTGTCTCTTTTCATACTCACTATTCTGTGCCTCTCTTCTCTTCATCAGCCAATCGACTCATGGGACAGACCCCACCTCCTCCGGCCAGCCCCAGCCCTCCCACATGCTGCCGCTGGACAGATCTGACAGCGAGACCGTTTGCAGCAACATCTACATGAGCATTGTCTCCTTTTTTGGATTCATGCACTGAAATCCTGCTGAGAAAAGAGTGTCGGTGTAAAAGGAACGCCACAAGCATGAGATAAGATCCTTAAGATGCTCTTTAGCCAACCCTGGGGTATTCTCTATTTAAGAGATATGCTTATTCAAAACATGTTGAGCATAACTTACAGGAGCTTTTAAACATACGTGAATTATTTATTCATCCATACATCTGATTCAGAAGCAAGCATTCATAATTCATGAAGCTGCAGTTGTGCGCATGTGCCGAAAACATCTATTCGTGGAATTTATTATTTAATGAAATATATCTTATCATTGAGCGTTTTTGTTCACAACAGATTTTAGCTTCTAGTTAAATTAGTTTGCTTAATTAATGCTGAATGAATTTAATGTCATTTCATTTGGGATTGTGTTTGAGCTTTCACATGAAGAAAGAATGCATCCATATTTTACTGATCATTAAATTAGGTTTAAAAAGCATTCATTTGTATGTTTATTTATCACACTGTTGCACCTCTGCTTTGTGCTTCATTACACAGAATTTTCTATGGCTATTTCAGGTAAGCCATTCCTTCTTTTTAGTCAGCCCTGGCAAATATATCAAAAATGTGACTTTTTAGACTATAAATCCTGTACAAATTAAACCTAAACAAAAATGTTTGACAGTCAACTTCGGTTAGCTCATTGGATCAAACTTGGTAATTTTTAGACATGAACACCTGTATTAAAAAATATTTTTAGATTTCACTTTTCAACTAAGTGTTCTTATGGTCTCTGAAATACATCAACTCAACATCCCACTTCTTTTTTTCTTCTTCTTTTTTTTTAACATGTTTGTGTGTAAAAGAATCATGTCAACCACCAGTTGATTTCCTTTCTGGTGAAAAATAGACATAAAGTACTTGGACATTTTACAATTAAATACTATTTGGGAAGAAGGGAGCTCTTACCCAAATATATTAAAGCTATAATGCAGTCAATTGTTGTGTTAAATACAAATCTAATAATGTTTTCTTTATGCTTAAACAAATTAGCCAGTGAAAATGAGGCAAAAGTCTGTTTTAGTTTTGATTGTACTGTCCTAGTATGCGTAATGCCATCCGGTTTGTCCATGTGAGCTGTTTTTTTTCTCAGTGGGGAGAATCCAGAAACCTCGTGACCTAATTTAATCCCAGGGATACTTCTAAAATAGACTATGATCCACATACCTTAGGAAGCATCTGGAAACAGTGACTATGAAGTTCAGACAATTATTACATCTGTTTTTATCTGTCTGACTGAATAAAGAATTTCAAAAATGTCTCTTCATATATTCTACACGGGCAATCACGTCTCATCCTACACTGCCAAATACGCACAAACTCTTATTGTCTAAAGAAAAAAAAAATGTCCAAAAAGAAATCAAAATAGCATTCCAAAACAAATAGGAAATTATTTAACACACACGTATGTTTCTGTTCAGTATCCCAAAAGTTATCCAGGCTTTGGAAGCATGAACTCTTACGGATACCCTGTTTGCTCATAACTTTTGCCCATGAAAATGTGATTTACATTCACATAGGTAACACTTGGGAGTGAAGCTAAATCAGATGAAACACTGAGTCAGAGAGGAACTTCCACCCCAGCCCAGGGTGAGATTAACTCCATGTCTGATGAGGACACAGGAAAGCATCTAGTCAGCCGTAACTAAAAGGCTGGGGAGGAACAATGACAGCCCAAACATATGAGCTCAGTAAGGGACATGGGCACATTATTGCCGCTTCACACTTACTATGTGGATATGTAGAGTAACTTGGATCTGTTTGGACAAATCCTCCTGAACAGAATAATGTCAACAGGAATTGGGTCCCGTATAGGAGCACGACAAGCCACACAGATAAAGCTGGACAAGAAAATGAAAGGTGCATGAATGCTCTGAATAACAGAAACTTTCCACTTTTTCTTTTGACACTTTATGATCACATTGCTTTAAGAACCACAACCTTTTTCTAGCCTTCGGACCAGATGTCTGCAACCTGTGACTCTGGACTCCCTAAGTGGCTCTTTGGACCTTCCAAAATGGCTCATAATAACTTTAGCCTAAAACTATAAAGTACCAACTAATATATTTAGACCTGGATATAATACAAAATGGAGATTTTTGTATTTTTTTATGGAAAGATTACAAAAACCTCTGCAACATTAATGTTATTTTAAATATTTTTGTTTCTGTCATTAGGTCGGAAATTGTTTTTAATGCCCCGCAAATATAAACATCTGATAGAAGAAAATGTGTCCTTCTTCTTTTTGCAAAAAGTTGATGTTCTTCATTTTAATAAGGTGGTTCTTTAAAAATGACAGCAAATAGTATAGTAATATTCATCTAAATTATCTCTCTTTTTATTTAAGAACATGCAGCATTTGCGGTTCTAATCAAATATTCTATAGTTGGACTGTGAGAAAAATGCCTCTTTTGTATATTGTAAGGGTTGCAGACCTCTGCTTCAGACAAATAACTCATTTGATGACATCCATAACCCACACAGATATCGTTGTCTTTCCCTGGAAGTTATAGGTGGCGCTAAATGCACCCATGAGCTGGTTACCAACAGCAGAATAAGAAGCCACCCAGTGGCAGAGAGAGGGGGAGTTAACAGCAGAAGTCTGACAATTTAAACCAAATGTTAGACTGTTTCAATTAGTTTTGCACCGCTAGTAGCGGAAAATAGCTCCTCCACAATTAAAGCATCTTTTGGACCAAATTGAACAGGTTAGTTACCCAGGCAACAAAACAAAACAACAACAAAAAAAAAAAAAAAAAAAAAACAGGGAAGGGTTTTCATACGAGTTTCGAGCAGGAGACCAAACATGTAATTATTCTTCTAAGTTTGTGGATTGTTTGGTTGTTTACTAAATGTTTAAATCAAATAGAAGTTAATTGCACGAGAACTTTAGCGTGCATGTTATAGCCTATTCCATTTTCACGGAACATGTACAGTACATCTCTTTCTTTTTCCGGTTTTCCCTGCAGGGGGATTTGCTGTCGTTTCTGTCGACGCCGACGCGGTCGAGCTGGAGCTAGGATTATGATAGCCAGGACAAGTCTGAGCGGAGGCATCACTGCCCATCGCCTCTGTAAGAACGTCACCTTGTACCTGAATGAATTAACCTCTCCAGGCGCAACGGTCCAGAGTCAGACCCCTCAGCACCCCAAACCCCTCATGCTGATGCTGCCGTGGCTCGGATCACGATCCCAAGCTGTGACCAAATACTGTGAAATCTATTTTCGGACAGGTTTTGATGTGCTTGTGGTGGAGAGTGAGGTAAGACAAAATAAGAACGGACTAAGTTCACAAATCTAATGCCAGTTATGACATTGGTATAAAGGGAGTGCACTCTTTTCATTATGGAATTATGCATATCGAGGTATAACAATAAAAATCTGGGGTTACTTGTTTAGATCAAGAAACACTGATTGGATATGTTTCTTTGATCTGTAGTGCATTTTATCTTTGCTGCAAAATCAGGAGTTTAGTTTTCTGGTCTTGACGTAATGGCAATAAAAAAAGGCATTAATCTTGGATAAGTAATTTCGATGTCTGTCAGTTTGGAAGTGTTTATAAGGCAATATATACATGTGATGGATCATTTTGAAGTCTGTCATTCTACAGAAAGTGAGATTGAGAAGAGTTTTATATCTTATCACAAATATATGTCTCAGCACCTGTGTATCATACTGCCGTGAAGCCATTAGTCAAAAAAATTAAAGCTTGGTCCAGATTGGGCAGGACAATGTACCCAAACAGAGCAGAAAAGCTCCAAAAACAATGGCAGAATAATAAAGAGAATGAAGCTGCTGCAAAGGCTCAAAGTCCAGACCGTGAGCCTATACTGAAATGATGCAGTTTGACCTCATTAGAGAGAAGAAAAGTGGGTCAGGGTTCCTCCTCAAAGAAGTCAAAGACTGAGAAAATAACTACTACAGTGTGGTTCATGAATTAATATTGGTGAAGTAATGACAGTGTGGTCTGTTTTATGCTGCTGGACATTTGAAGTTAAATTTAAATAATGTTGAAAACTGGTAAACCTCAAGTAATTTAGCCATTGCTTGACACACAAAGCCCTAGAAGTAAAAGAAGTTGTACTTTGTTTTTATCATGACTGTTAACTGGTTTGTTGGGGGTTTTAAAATTAGTTCAAGACCTGTAAAGAACCAGACACAAGACCAATGAGGTTTTTATTCCTTCCTTTGCAAAGGGAGAGATCCACAACCTCTAACCCGCTCGGGATCAAAGATTGGTGAGCTCTGCTCAACTCTGCTTGGAAATTGGCTTTTGTTCTGATGACCTTCTTCAGTAGAACAGTGCTGAGATAACAAAACAGATGGACCCCTTGAGTAGGAAATTACGTTATAGATAAAGAAAGAACCTTAAAGAATAACTGGTCAGAGCCAGTTAGGTAACTGAACACATTTAGATAAAACAGTCAAATAAAATGATAAAAACAATGCTTAGGTTTACCTAACATGGTTAACTGCTCCTTATCTGAATCGAGCATAGTTTAAGGTGAATAGATGTATTTAGGCTTAGGGCTGGCCTTCGAGTGAGTGCTATTTGTAAAATATTTGTAAAAGTTACTAATAAGGTGCAGCTTCTGTGTTGGTAGAGCAAACTCTGTTTTCCTGCCAAAATGACTCAAAGAAAATAGCATCGGACACACCGCTTCTTTCAGAAAGGCCCATGTTTGTAGAAACAAGATAAAGAGTTGGGTGTTAGTTGTTTGAGTTGAGCAACACCATAACATAGAGTCTCTTGTTTTTATCACCTACACTCCATAAGGACAACATGACCTTTTGTGCAAACCTTCAATATAGGGGAAAAGACACGGGTGATCAAAGGTTATTTTGTGGAAGTGATTGTTTATAGAACTTTAACACAAACCTGAGGGTGAATCAGGGCTTAGAGTTGCTTTTAATGGCACTTCGAAGTAATTTGTGGTTAAAGGCTGCTGTTTATTTAGTCTTTTTGTTTGTAGATGTGTCATAATTTTACAGTTAACATTGTACACTGTTCTTCTGAAGCACCAATCCATGTAAAGAAAATCCTGCAGGACTGGTTAGGTGGAGAAATCCGAGTGGTCTTTGTTTTGAGCTGTGTCTGTGGTGAATAGACACAGCTCTTCTCTCGATGGTGGAGAAGATTGTGCTTGTGTAAGGCATTATTTTCATTATTTTATATTGTATGTAAATGGGTCAGTGAATAGAATATTTCACCTACAGCACCTGCCATGCATTAATTGTAGTCATATTTAAAACAGAGTGAGTAATAATTGTTTTTCTGTTGTTATATCATCTCCACCATTGAGCCATTGCATATCAGCCACCAAATATACATGTGGAGGGCATCAAGGGCAGTTGGAAACTTTCCAGATATAGTATTGGCATGCATTGTGGGAATGTGTGGCATTTGAAATATGATATGTAACCAAATATCTCTCTCTAGCTCTCCTTTTTCGATTGCAGTATGGCAAACATTGGTACTGTGTCGACTGCAACTCTGATCAGTATGCATCTTAGCTAGAGAATATGGCAAAATTGCAGATCTACTACAATATGGCCGTTCACGTAAGCTAACTGGACAGGCAAAGGGAGCGCTAATCTGAGAAGCAGCTAAGTAGTCAATGGTAACTCTGGAGATTCTGCAGAGATCCACAGCTCAGATGGGAGAATTTGTTGACTGGAAAACTATTAGTCGTAAACTAAGCAGACAAGGTCTCAAAGAAAGAATAGCAAAGTTGATGAATTACTTGAAAGATAATCACAACATGTCTGCTCTGCTGTATGTCACAAGGAAATGTAAAGGACACAGCAAATGTGTAGAAGAAGGTGGTATGGTTAGACAAGACCAAAAAAAAGCTGAAGACACCTGAAGACACCATTCTCACCATAAAGCATGCTGTGAGGATGCATGTCTTCAACTGTGCAGGCAAGCTGGTCAGGGTTAATTTGGAGGAAAAAATAAAAAAGGATCTTACAAGGGAATCCTAGAGCAAAACCAGATTCAGACTGCAAAATTCCTAAATGAAAGAGGTTTAGGGACAGCCCTCGACATACAACTAAATATATGGTAAAATGGTTTAAATATGTGATAGTATATGCAAAAATGAGCAAATCACATTTTTAAAAAGTATCGAAATTTTTGGTTGCAATGTGAAAGAGTTCAATGTGGTATTCATATTTTTGCAAGGCACTGTATATTGTGAGAAAACTTAGGAATTTGCATTGGTGGTACTAAACCATAAATAATAATGTACACCGTTACTTATTTACTTTTTCTAACATTTGGAGGTATAGTTTTGAGATGTAGCTTTACAATTTTCTCAACCTGAAAACATTCAGTGGATATATAAACTGGTATTTCCATTATGAACTCTTTTTTTATTTTATTTTTATTTTTTTTATTTTCTTGAAACAAGGTGAAAGACTTCCTGTGGCCTCGCTGGGGACTGGAGCGTGGAAAAACATTGCTGGAGTTGCTTCAGAGTGAACCCTTGGTGACCCGGCCCCTCCTCATTCATGCCTTCTCCATTGGCGGCTACACGTTCGCTCAGCTGCTGGTCCATATCTCCCAGGATAAACAGCTATACCAAGCAGTGATAAACAGGATCAAAGGCCAAGTCTATGACAGCTTGGTGGTGGGCTCAGTGGAGCACATGGCCACAGGTTAGTCGGTATCCAATTGACTTAACACACTAATACGGCACATTCCATTTTAAATCTTCCGTCTCTGTTCCAGCTGAATGAAATGTGCTGTTCTCCATGTCTAGGTCTTGGCAAAACTTTGTATCCTCGTTGGGAGAGTCTAATAGTGCAATCCAGCATGCTGTACTTCCGCATTTTTAAACACCAGACAGTGGACTACTTCAACGCAAGCATCGATACGTTTTATAACACTCCAGTCAAAGCCCCGGCGCTGATCTTCTTCTGTGAAAACGACCCGCTGAGCGACGCACCGAGTGTGGAGAAATTGGTGGAATACTGGCAGAATCTTGGGATGGACGTAACGGCCAAGAAGTGGGAAGTTTCAACACACGCTGGTCATCTACGCCGACATCCGCAGGAATATCTGAGCACTTTAAACACATTCCTACACTCGCTCCACATCGTCCCGCTGAAGGCCAAGATGTGAGGCCCTTTACGACAGGCTAAATTCAAAATACCTAAGTTGTTCTTCCTGTGCTTGGTTGCTTTCGCAGCTAGGGATTTGTAAATACATTTGATTTAAATCACAGCTCAAATGTCTTCAAAAATTGGGTTCAGTTGTTCTGATTTAAAAAAAACAAAAAAACTCAGTGCGAGTTCACCATTCAGAACACAACCATTGTGGCTATCACAAGTGATACTGTGAAACAGCAATGAAGAACACAGCAGGGTAGATTTTACATTACATTAAGCTGTTAGACCTCATGTTTTATTTATTTTTATTTTTATTGTTATTTTAAGTTAGATTGTCAGAGAATCTTTGTTGAACAGAAAGCTACCGTTGTCACTCTTTTCAATGTAATATTTCTTTTATTTTTCTTTTAAAGCTGACAGACAAGACTCAAGCACATTTCCCTTTCTCAACATCTCAGGTGGGAAGTCGACTAGAAACAGTGAATCTGCAGCTATCCTTCATCTTTTGGACATTTATCTTAGCCACACCTTCCCCGCATTCATTCTGGAAACTGGGAAGCAAAACTCATGTTCAGTGCGGCAGCCTGGAAGTACACTCACGACATGGTTTCCTCATTACTTTCCTCTTTGACAACTTTTGTTTTCGTCTTGCTTATTTGTGGTTAAAACATGTTGCTTATTGCAATGTATGGGTCTTTGAATATATTTTATAATCATGACATCATATAATCCTATGAGAATTATACTTTACTGAGCCGTAATGCCTTGAAAACTTAAGTGGATGTTTTTGGTGCTAGTATGTGAAGGACACAACTTCTTTGAACGTGAACCTACTTTAGTGTTCATTCAAAGCAGAATTTACCAAGCATTTCATTACAAATCCTCTCTCAGGTTTTTTTTTTTTTCTGTGTACAATAAACTGTGCTGCTTATGACATGAAATTATTTGTACATCTCAAAAGATTTGAATATGTTACAAGATTGCTGTCTCGGCAGATGACAGTCATCAACTCCCTTCACAGCAAGATTAAGCCGTAAAAATCACTGCTGAAGAAATTGATTGTGTGGTTTTCAACCTTATTAACAGAAAATGAATGTGATGTGGTTGGAAATGGTGCAACAACGACAGCCAGAACAGCCACCAAACACAGCTGAATGCTAGACATAGGCTAACAATGTCACATTTCCCGCGTCAAGTGTACGTACATGTACGTGTGCGAGAGTAAGACAGAGGATATGCAAGTTGTTATAGAGTGCAGAAAGAAAAAATTGCAATAGATTGTGTAAAATCTATTGCAAGTCTCGCATTACTTAAAACGGGAGCATAACAATCTGCATTTTAAAGGAAATGGCTATGCTTTGATTGATTGTACTTACGATTCTGTTGGACTCGGCAAGATTAGCTGCAGTCCTGCTGAAGCTAATGTGGATCTTGGTAAACAGAAACAGTGCTTTCACAAAAACACCAGAGCTTTCCAGAATAGGCAGTAGCTGCACTTGAAAACTGAAGTAGTTCTGATTGGAAATCTCCATTGTTTTAGCAGATTGTTACGCAGTTTAATAATGAAGATCATTGTTGAATTTAGTGCCTTTAATTTGAGCTGTTTCATTAACTGCTGTGTACTTTCATGGAAAGGAACACAGCAAGTAAATGTTAACTTTCACTGTGCTATTTGTGCAAATTACTAATCAATAGTAAGTTCTCCTGGTGTTCTTGCTCATTTTCTTTTTAGTTTAAAATAAAAATCTATATTATAATTAGGCTATCTAGTTGAGAGTGTTGTTGTAAATTTTAAGTTCTCCTTCTGTTATCCATGTTATGCTTACTAACCAGACATTCCTTCTTTGTATTTTGGATTATATTAAGCAAGATGTCTTTTTACTTACTAAAGATTGTAAAAAAAAAAAAAGGTATATTTTCCCCTAAGTGCAGTAAAAAAGTGGTTTTAACCAGAAGTGGTTTAAAACTTTTATAGTACAATGTCTTTTTAAATATTGTGAAGATAGGATGATATCAATCATTGTGTTCATGCTTATGTAATTAAATCACATAATTAAGTCATAAAAGTATGTTGTAATCAGCAAGGATGTTTGTGTATCTGTAATAAAATAATGAGTGAGCGAATAACATTTTGTTGACTATTTTGCTTATGTTATTTATTTATTTTTTTTATGTTAACATCATTAGGGCAGCAGCTTCTCGTTTAAGACTAGAGCAGATCTGGAAAGGTGAAGAAAAGGTCGTAGTAAAGGTTTAAACGTAGAAGCCTCCTGGCCGATAGATGGCAGCAAAGCTCATCCTTAATTCTGCGAGAAATAATAAATCCCCTGGTATTCCAAGATGGCTGCTCCCACATGTAAACATGCGACTTAATGTGGTAGATAGCTACGCTTTAGCAAAACATTCGTATTGCATTTATTTGTGTGGCTTATTTATGTAAATACTTGTAGCTTGACAGTGAATTGCAGTGCTGAATAGTGAGCAAATTAGACTTCGGTTTGTGGACTTTTTTCAGAGCTAAGTGTTAGCATTTAGCTGCCAGCAAAGAGCCATGCCTGCGGTGACGATATTCGTGGCATCTTTGCCAGAATCAGCAACAAACGAGCGGCTTGAGGAAATATTCTCTGAAATTGGTCCAGTGAAACAATGCTTCGTTGTTAGAGAAAAAGGTGAATTAATATTCATGCCACTAACTGAGCGAATGTGTGACACAAACTTGACGTGTATGAAATGACTTGATTTGCAATTGTAAATATGTAAGAATGTCCTATTAATAGCTGTTTTCTTTTATTTCCCATAAACCAGGAGCAGAGAAATGTCGGGGCTTTGGCTTCGTCACTTATTCTATGGAAGAAGACGCAAAGCGAGCCTTGAAGGAAATAAAAGAATACGACGGGAAAAAGTTGTCTCTCTCAGTTGCTAAAAAGAAATCAATCAATAAAAAGAAAACAGGTATGTATTAGGTGCCGTTTGTAATGCTACACAGTAAAATATAGCTTTATTTAGCTTGTGATGGAGAAAAAAAATGCGGCTGATCATTTTTTTGTCATTTTGTTCACCATGTTATTCCTACTTTTATAAATGCCACTGTTCCAAACAAAATATTAAATTCACAAGCTAAAGTATTTTTTTTTCTCTAATAGACCAAATAAACCAAAAACATTGCTGTCTATTTACTTTACCAGTGACACACAGTAAATACGCATGTAAACTTACATGAAAACAAAAGCCTTGACAAGCAGGTTGCTTTCAGTCCATTTAATAACTTCATATTTTTTTTTATTTTGCAGAAAAAGAGGAAGCGTCAGAAACATCTCAACATGAGCAGGAAACTACAGAAGTAAAGAAAAGAATATCTAAACAAGCCAGACTTGTCATAAGGAATCTCAGTTTTAAGGTATAGTGCGTTGTTTGGTGACAATTTACAATAGCAATAGACTGAAATAAAGTTGCATACAAACTTCAACCACCTGGACACCTGATTGGATATCACTGTTCTGTATCCCTTAGCATCATTTTTCATCTTTTACCACAAGATAACTGCAAATCCAAGGCACCAACCATTTAATTAATGCTTTTTATTTCATCTTTAATATTTTCGGAACACCAAACTTGGGCATGTTGGTATAATAAACGGGAAGACACAATGGTATCTCCAGCTTAAATTTCAGTTCACAAAATGAAGATGTACATGGTGATGCGAAGGGGGAAAGAATGGAAAAGTGAAAAGAAAAAACTGTGATGGCACAAGTTCGGAGTCTGGCATGGCACTTAATGGGAGATCCAGTCTGCATTTATGTGGCACTTTGAGAAAGTGTTGATCACAAAACTTTTGGTTTGGGTATTAACTGTTCTGCAAAATCTGTCTTTTGTTGCTCTGCCATGAATTATTGTTATTTTTTAGATTAAAAGATTAAAATGGCTTTGAATTTTCTGGCAAAAAAAAAAAAATGTATGTACAAAGAGCATTTTTTTGGTAGAGTGAGAGAAAAATGTTTTATCCACTTACTTACCTTAACAAATTTCACCTGTTTTGCTAAGTCTTTTTTGTGTAAATAGTGAGCATCCATCAACATGTTGGTGCTAGAACTTTTCCTTATATTTAAAGAAAAATGTTTGATACATTATCAAGTGTTTTAGGTTTACTACCTCTAAAATATGTTTGCCCTCTAAAAATCTTGATGCCAACACCTTACCTGTTGATGTTTCGGCATAATTCATTTCAAACCAACAACGTATTTCTTTACAAACGAAAGCTTTAGTCAGCTTACTTTGATTTTATTTTTTTTGGCATGTTGCCTAGTTTTATTCCCTCTGTTTGCATTTGCTGATAAGTAAAAAAAAAGTATCTATTGCATTTAGCTGAGTGTTGTTCTGCTATACATATGCATGTCTTGTAACATGCATTGTTGCATAGACTTTATGAAAAATAATTGTAAACCTAAATTCTCCTAATAAATTCCTTATGTTGCAGTGCACAGAACAGGAACTAAAAGAAACATTTGAAAAATTTGGCACTGTCATGGAGGCCAGTATACCCCTCAAACCAGGTACTTATTTTACTCTTTATGGACACATACGCTTTGCCTTGCACTGCAGAAATACATTTCCTCTTTTTTGTTTTCTAATAGATGGAAAGATGCGTGGATTTGCATTTGTGCAGTTTAAAAATATGTCTGGTGCCACAAAGGCACTCCAAGCTTTGAATCTGAAAGAGATAAAAGGTCAGTGCACAAGACAGTGTTTCTGGTTTTCCAGTGGTCAGTTCACATCACATTGTAATCTTTTTTGAATCTTCACAGGTCGCCAAGTAGCAGTTGACTGGGCTGTGCCAAAAGAAAACTATATTGCAGCACAGCAGTCTTTAAAAGGTAAATACGTGTGTGTGGATGCAGTAATTATTCATAGCAGAACTTAATGGTCACCTAATTAATTCTGGCTTGGCTTTGTGACAAAAAGGCTTGCTGCTGTGTAACACCAAAGGACATGATTATCTGCCACAGTGTGCTAGTAAAAAACTGCAACTCTTGTACTGCCCTGGATTATTATTATATTTTTTCAGTTGATTCAAATGATGTAATTTGACAGAAATGTTGTGTTTTATATTTTTTTAAATATTTGTTTGAACATGTTGAGGAAATTTGTAGAGGCTAATAATGAGTGGTCATTTTGGATGGACGATATGTAGGATATCTATGAGATTTATTTATTTCTCCACAAATTCTATTTAATTTTTCTCTTAAATTCCTTATTTTTTCATTATTTTTCCGATGTTACAAAGTTAACACCTTTTCACCTAAAAACTATGATGAAAAAAAAAAACGAAAACAAGAAAAAAAAAACGCTTAGTAGTTGTTTTTAGCTTATAAGTGTATCTGTTGATAGATTTATTTTTGCATAATAAAAGCTGACTGATATTCATGCTACTTTTTTGCTTCACATTTCTTAAATGTAGACAAAATATTTTTACAAAAAAGTTTCTGTTGTGACATGTTCAAGCAGTTAAATTTTTTAAAGTTCTTCTTTTCATATCTAAAATGTTATCATTTAAGTATTTTATGCTGCTCTTAGATTTAGAAAACCAGGGAATATTGACATTGATGTACTTATATTTTACTCCCTTATCTTTTGATCTACAAGGTTAAAATGTATCGCAACAGGCCTTCTCTTAACAGTGATTGGTTTTTATTGTCAGGAACTAAAGTTGCAGACGAGGCAGATCCCAAAGCAGGAAGTGAACCTGAGGATGAAGAAAAGAAACGAGAAACAGCTGTGAAGAAAAAGTGATTCTTATGCTCATACATTTCAGATGCCGTCGTTCTGCTCTTAAGTGTTGCAGTGTTGCTAACGTTGCTAATGCTTTTGTAGAAGTGGATTGAAGGCAAATGCACAGCAGGTGGAGGATCTTCAGTCAAGCGATGAAGATGATATTGAAGAAGAAGATGATGATGATGCTGAAGAGGAGGAGGATGATGAAGAGGAGGATGAAATTAAGGAGGAGAATAATAGTGATGGTGATGGCGATGATGATGATGATGATGATGATGGTGGCATTGATTCAGATGAGGATTACAGTGACAGTGATGATGAAGAGGAAGAAGAAATTTCACCAGGTTTAAATTCATTTTTCTTGTTTTATCATTGTGTTTATTATATTTCTTACATGATTTCTATGTGTTTCTCTTGTCTTTAGTACAATCACTCTAACATGTTACAACTGTTTTATCCTCTAGCTCAAAAACAAAAGCCAAAGAAACATTTGCCTTCAGATGTGAATGAGGGCCGGACAGTTTTTATCAGGTGGGATCATTTTTCTGTTTGCTCAACTCTCACCAGCCTTAATATACTTTACTCTTTCTCCTATATGTGTCCAAGCAATTCTACAGAGTCGTTATAGTACCTTTTATAAATCTGGCATTTAGGAACTTGTCATTTGACACGGAAGAGGAGGGTCTGGAGGAAGTTCTTCTACAGTTTGGAGAGGTCAACTACGTGAAGGTTGTTCTCCACCCAGAGACGCAGCATTCCAAAGGTCAGAAAAACTCAGTTTATTTCTCTTCTTCCTCTGTGGTTTAAGAAGGAAACACTTATTTTAGTTTTTTTTTTTTTTTTTCAGGTCTTGCGTTTGCCCAGTTTAAGACTAAAGAGGCTGCAGACAGCTGCATAGCAGCAGCACAAGATGAGACGGAGGTAAGAAAAAAAAAAAAAAACAATGAATGAATGATAATAACTTCTGCCCCTTTGTTGTTCAATATCAATATTGGTCCAAGTTTTAGGATATATGTTGATGTCGCCGTAACATTTCCTCCAGAGTGGTGGAATCCGTGCAGATGGCAGAAAGCTGATGATTGTAAAAGCAGTAAGCAGAGAAGATGCGCTGAAGCTGAAAGTCGACAAGAAAAAAGTAGAGACGGGCAGCAGGAACCTGTACCTGGCCAGAGAAGGATGTGAGTGTTTCAGCCTATTTTGCTTTGTCCTTATTAAATTCATAATATTGCATATCCAAACTAGACATGCACCAGTCAGAGTTTCTTAGCTGATTTCTGATCAGTCTCTCTTAAAGAGCTTTTATTAATTATCTCTTTTTTTTAGTCCTTTTGGTGGTAATTGATGGAGGCAATGTTGTGTTGTGTGTGACAAAGCATTCAGTATAAAGCTGAGTTTGTTCATGTAAGGTCTGATTGTTTTTGTTTATTCATTTTAGCTGTCATCTGATCTTTTAACATGTTAGACATAGAAATTGTCAAGTGCTGTATGAAGAAAAACCTTATATATATATATATACATATATATATATATATATATATATATATATATATATATATATATATATATATATATATATATATATATATATATATATATATATATGGTTAATGCATCGATTTGGAACTTGAATAAGTTCATAAACAAATGTTGCAAATATGAACAAATAGTCAGGATTAAAATATAGGAATACTTCATTAAAAAGTTTTTCCATAAAACTTGTATATTTATTGCCATTTTTTATTTCTAAACCACAGCTTTTAAGAATATACTGAATAAAAGTATAACCCAAATAAACTCATAAAAAGTGAGTTTCTCTATGGTATAAGTGTTTGTTTAATATAAAGAAAAAAAGGCATAATATTGATGCATGTACTTCTGTTCAGGAAATTTTCTTCTTATCTTTTGGCGCCTCCACCTGGTCTGAATAGGGTAAATGTTTGCTGATTGAGCCAGAGAATGGGAAATGCAGAGCTTGCCCGTCTCATCATATTGACCATATACAGCTCAAAATGTATTTTTTTGTTAAAAGAAAGATGGGATATTTGGGTTTCTGAACAGCTGGTCACTACTCAGGGCTGAACAAACTGAAATCTGCAGATTTAGCTCACTGGGTAGTTTCCTCTTGAATACAATTTTTAGGATACAATTAACTAATTCTGTTACATTGTTGCTCACTTTGAGTAATGCATTTTTTAAAAATACAACGTTAACTTTGTCCCTGCCAACTTTTAGTTTGAGATGCTCCTATATGTATGCTTGCTTTCTACTCACTTTCCTTCGAACCCTCAGTGATCCGCGCTGGAACAAAGGCAGCAGAGGGAGTCTCTGAGGCTGATATGGCCAAAAGAGTCAGAGTGAGTACCTTTTGCTTTGGTGAATGATTTTTAGTGGATGATCTCTTGAGCTCGTCTAAATCTCTCAAGTGACTTCTATTTTGACTCATGAGTTGTGCTGCTTTCCTTTTTAGTTTGAGGAAGTAAAGAGAGCCAAGCTTCGGGATATAGGCGTATTTGTATCGAAAAATCGCTTGTGCATCCATAACCTGCCAAAATCTGTAGACGATAAAAAACTCAAAGCTATGTGCCTTAAAGGTCTACAAGGAACCAAAGGAGTTCGGATCACAGAGGTAAGATTTTGTTACTTGCAGGAAAAAAAAAAAAAAACAAGAACTCATTAGCTTGTTAGTTTTTCTGGAATTTTTCTCTTGTGAGATTTCTAAAATATATTGGTAACTTAAAGGGAGCCTTGAATTTATCTGTACTGAAACTAGAGAGCAGGTTATTTTTGTTATTGTTCATTGTGTTTGTATGAATGTCTATGTGTTTGTTTCCTGCCTCTTCCTTTAGTGTCGGGTCATGTATGACAGGAAGCCAGAGAAAGGTGGAGTGAAGGGTCAGTCGTTGGGTTACGGTTTCGTTCAGTTTCGAGACCATGAGTTGGCTCTCGCCACTCTGCGCTACCTTAACAACAACCCTGACATCTTTGGCCCTCACAAGGTGCACTTTTCTACATTTTATCCATTTTCTGTCTGATTCAACTTTATTCTGACCGTTTTCTTGGGTAACATTTAATTAACCTTTTCTTGATCATGTTCCCTTTACCAGGAGCATCTCAGTGCCCTATACATTTCGCAAAGATGTTGCCAAGCAATTTTTAACTTTTTATGACAGTAAAAATGTTACATACTTAGTTTGTTCTAATAAAATCATTAACTCAATAAAACTGCACTTATTAATGTCATTTCTGATCAAACTCAAAAGAAAAATCATTTTGAGTCAAAGACAGAGAATACTGTATGTAGATGCCATTGCATCAATAGTCTGGTCCAGCGTATTCTTTTCTTTTGCAGAGACCCATTGTTGAGTTCTCTCTGGAGGACTCCAGGAAGCTCAAACTCAAGGAAATGCGGAAACAGAGAAATAAAGTTTGTGCAGTTATTTGTTTCTTGTAATATTTTGTGAGACTGTTGCAAATTTTAGTCCCTGGAGCAATATTGTATTTTTATTTTTGTCATTAACTTAATTAACTTTCTTAATATTTTTTACTTTTGTTGACAGGACTTCATCCAAAATCGACCTGTTAAAGGAGAATTAAAAAAACCCCAAACAGGTTCAGACATCAAAAAAACAAAGAAGGATGGAAATAAAGGACAGTCTTCATCACATCTGACAGGAAAGGAGAAAGGTAGAAAGGATTTTTCTTAGATTAAAATGTTTGAGGGTTTTTTTTATACTGTATGTTAAGTTCTTGGACTTAAGGGTAGTATATAAGTAGTCTAATGTTTTACTCTCCTGTAACATCTCAAATATAGTACAATTTAAAAGATTCACAATGACAAGCTAGTTCACAAAGTTAAATACACATTCTTCCAATTGTAGGGTTTTACATCAACTGCAAGCTGCTCAGGTCCTGTGATTTCAAAACAAAGTTAATCACCATTATGTTTTTGTTTGTGTCCAAATCTGTTTTCTGCTCTTCTTTACTTTGATCCCTTTTGTCCAAAGGACATTGTTCCAAGCCTTGTAACTCACAAACATGACATAAGGCTGCACAATATTTAAATGGTATATTGTCATCGCTATGTCAGGGTGTGGAAAACGTATATTGTAAAGGCCTGCTTGGAGTGCAATATAATATATTCCAAGTGTTGTGAACTTGCTTAGCAATGAAGGCACGGATGAGGAAGAGGAAATTTGAAATATATTGCACTTGACATTGTTATCCCAATTTTCACCAACATTACTGCCATTGCAAGATTTTCTGATATTGCACTTCTACTAGAGCTGCTTAATAACAGAAAAGGTATTATCAAAACTTTGTTGGTCATCATTACACTGTAATTAATTTGAAACAAAGAGTTGCATGTTGTTTTTTTAAGTCAAGGTCAACATGATGAAAGTTAAGTCCAAGCCTTTGTTACACTTTGTTTTCATATTTCAGAATATTTGACGTTCCCCACCCGTTTCCTCATTTTCTGTCTTCTTGGAAAAAAAATTGTTTTGTCATATTTCTACAACGAGTTGATGTGAAACGTAAAGAGTCATTGCAGAGCTCCAGACCTCTACTCATTAAAAACCTATAAGAGCCATTTATTTTAATTTTATTTTTTATGGAATGATTTTTAGAAACTGGGACTTTTAAGTTTTGCTTTTCTAGGACTGTGTTTGTTGTTTTGTTTTTGTGAAATTTCTAATAGAAAATAAGCTTAAACTACACTTGAGTCAATCGATTCGATATTGTTAGAATTTGGTTTCTGCTGCTATTATTGTTTTCTCTTTTTATCTTCGGCAGACACTGGTGAAGGACAGAAGCAAAACTTTTCAGGTTTTCAGACCAAACCTGAGATTGAACATGTTGATTTACAAAACGGAAAGAAACGAAAGAAGGTTTTGCCTTTTCCTTCCCATCGGGGACCTAAGATCAGGTACGGTTCCATCTGCACTCCTCTGTCTGCTTCATGGTTTCCTGTTTATTTTGTCAATTTGAACAGGCGGTTTGAAGCTGTGCATGCAGGAAGCTTATGTTTGATATCTCAGGGATCATGTTTTTGTTGCATTTCATCTAACTCTTGTCCTTTTGCAGAATGCGCGACAAAGACAAGCAGCAGGTTCCACCTCCCAAGAAAACAAAGCCAGGGTCTAAAAGGAACAAGCGCCAAACACAACAATTTGAAAAGCCTAATCAGGCCAAAAAACAGGTTTGGAAATATTGTCTCAGTTCTTATTTGTTGTCTGAGAAAGCTCAAGTTGTCTTTATTTATTTATTTTTCTTTAGAATGTAAAGCTCAATTTAATAAGCGTTTAGGGAGCAAACACTTTTTCATATTTTTTACTCACTTTATTATCTAATAATAAAATTTGTTTGATATGAAACATTTAACTATGACTGAAAAACAAAAACAGAACGCAAAAGAGGGCAAACACCTTTTGATAGCTCCTTATTCTGAGATGTAGATGGACGCCTTTTGAATTATTGTCAGAAGATTACTCAATCACCAATATTTGACAAAGTTATTAAAGGCTTTAAAGACAAAGCTGTGTGTTCATTTTCAGCTTGTGTGTATGCTCGACAACAGAGCAGCAGTTACAAATGGTTTGCCTCATGTCCTGTTGAGTCTAATATCACTTTTTTTGGTGTGTTTTTGTTTTCAAAAGTTTAAGAGTGCTACGAAACAGTTCAAGAGGAAGGATGGGGACCGTTTTGATTCCTTGGTGGAGCAGTACAAGAGGAAACTCTTGGGCGGCGACAAGAACGCCTCCATCAAAAGAAGCAAGTGGTTTGATAGTTAAATCCATGACCATGTAAGCAAGGAAGAGGTGGTTGAGAAATCCATGGCTTACAAAATACTATCTACTGGGATTTCTGAGTAGATATTTTTTTTATGAACTGTGCTGAACTGAACAGTTTATTTGCTCTGTTTATGACACGGTTGTTGTCAAAGCAAATTTGAAGTTTTGTCTGTTTTGTTCTGGTTTTCTGCATATTTCTTTAAAAAAAAATTCTTAAAATTTAGTCTTTTTCTGTGCATCATTGCTTTATGTGAATTTTTTTTAATCATTTTTCCTTATTTTGACAATGTCTGGTTATATTTGAATTATTTTACTCATTTAAATACATGCAACTTAGGTACACGTAAAATATGTTTTTCAAATAACACAACACTGACAATTGGGAAGAAGTTGAATATTTATTTAGTTTTATTCAAAACATTAAAACGTCACTCGTCGTACAAAAATATTCAAGACATTTACTGTTGCTTTTTACCCATTTTGCAGCAGCTGTTGATATTGCACAAAAATAAAAGTTCCCATTTACGATGTGCCTTTGGTTCTCAAACAAACCCGTTGGCTCCTGGGATTTCCCAGAGTGACAGTACATCTCATGTCTGGTTGCAGTTATCAAAACTGCGGATTCAGCGTTAGGGCTAGACCGATTACTCTCACTGAGAGCTCGTTATTGACGCAACACTCTTTCCATATAATATATATCAAGATATGCATGAAGCATAGATTAAATAGGTTAAAAATACAATAAAATAAAATACAAGAAATGCATATGCATCTGTTATAAAATAAGTGCATTTTAAAATGAAATAATTGAAAATGTATTGCACAGTTTTGACCTCAATAACAGTGCTAGCGCAGATTTCAATCTTTGGCTTCAATCAGTTTTTCAGCAAGATGGAATACCATGAATTTGGTTCTGGAGCATTTCGACGATCTCCCTCGCTCCATTGATAGCTGCCATGCTGATGGCTTCAACATAGCGTTCTGGGTCCTGTTCCCATTCGTTCTGCAGCTGCTGCAGGTGCACTGGAAGTGTGCGCTTTGGGGTTTTTTCTGTGCAGTCCATCAGTTCGCTGATGTCGTTGGTCAGTCTGGAGATCTCAGTTTTGACCTGGGCAACATTCAGTAGATTTTCAGAGATCAGATTGTTGTAGCCATCCAGAGCCACCACTATAGAGGAAAATCCTTCCAGTTCTTGAGGAGGATTGACTGGAATAACCTGTAAAATGACAACATACTTGTAGTCACAAACCAGCTAATGTATTCAAACTTCAAGCTGCACTTGTTTTAATTTCATAAGCGGAGCTCTGAAACATACCGGGAAAGCGTTCAGCCTAACCAAAAGCGTTTTTATTAATGGCTCGATAGTGCTCTTGGTGTCTGGAAGAGGTTTTCCTGTACCCACACTTAGAACATGGAGCAAGAAAAACAGGGCCACTAGTGTCGAGTCCATGGTGATTGTGCTTTTCTGGATACAGAAGAACATATTCCTAGAATATGAATTAGAAAAAAAAAAAAAGTCAAAACCAGTGAGAAACATTACTCAGAATATAGCTTTTTTTTATATTTAATAAAACTTTTAGAACAATCATATACATGCAGTTCATTTGAGTCGCCTTGTAATTTCCGTTTCAATAGATTTTGTACCAGTAAATATTTGTGATATAAAGAACTCTGTGGTTCTCTGACTGTGTGCCATGATCAAAGTTCACCGTGTTTAACTAACAGAGTTATTTTTTTTTCCCTCTGCACTTTTAATTTTGTAGTCTGAAAGTACGAGAAAGTATGATTAGATCAGGCAGAAAAAACAATATTGTGACAACATGCTTCTTATAATCTGACAATTAAATCCGCTTCTCAAAATCACGTAAAGTTAACTGATAAAAGATAAATACAACTATATAATGGACAAGTTTGATAGTGAACTCAGAGTGGGAAACACCTCAACATAGTAAATAAGAGATTCAAACAGAAGCAGAAAGAGTAGCTCTTACCTCGCTTGGCGTTTGAATGGGTGACACTGTTTGCCTTCATCAGGGTATCTTATATTAGAGGGCTGTTGAGTCATCTCTTACTCACCTCCTTTCGACCCCCCGGCCCCCACTTACTCACTTCTGTCCATCACCTTCTCCTGCATGCTCCATGGCGCTGCTGCAGCCAGTTCACTTTAAAAGTAAAAGTTGTGTTGCAAATGGTATCAGCATTCTTAACTCAGAAAACTGACCAGTCCACAGACATTCACTTCAACTTGTCTATTTTTTTTCTGTAATTCTTGTAGCACTTTGAACCTTGCTTTTGTGATTATAGGTTTTGCTTTGTGCTGTAATTTAGTCAGATACTTTTTCACTCCCGGGTGAACAACAGACCTAATTCTTTATTCTGACAGAATGAATGGCGATTATTGGCACGTTTTGCAGCGTTTGCATGAACAAAACGGGATATTTTGTATATATTTTTGCGTATGTGGTGGGTGGCGGAGGATCCGAACAAGCAACTTGCCCATGGCGTCACCTATGCGAGAACTGCCACTGTGTCTTTTATGTTGTATAAATACATTACTTTTTTTAAAAAATAAGATATGATGGGGAAAAAAACCTCTTAGGCACCTCTTAGGTTTGATACTTGTGAAATTTAAAACACTTAGTATTACTTAGTACTGATGTATTTACTATTGATGGTTCAATTGAGTTGTAATTTTCAACATGTAATGCGTTAGTGTGCATTTGGAAATCATTTTACAAAGAAATACACTGAACTTCAAAAGGTTCAGTAGATTGCTTAATACAGTTGTCTCCACCTTCACTGTATGATTAATTACAGTCATGTTGAATTTTTTTTTTTTTTCTGAGTTTTTTTTTAAAGTAACTTTAATTCATGTTTCAGAGAGTTCATAGGGTGTACAGTCCGCAAAGCTGTTGGCGAGGGGGGGTTGGGAAATCCACAAATGGACCCGCTTCTAAGAGCAACAGAAAAACTGTCATGCTTATTTAGAAATGAAATAGTCTGAATCATGTTGAACAACAGAATGACTCTTACATTTGTTCATTTTTCACTAAAGAGAAACATTACCAGCTCTCATGAGCTTTTCAGGCTTCGCAGAGCATGTCTTCATCGCATGTGAAAATTATTTTCCTGACATCTGGAATGAGTAAAAGCAGTCGGGCCTGGCTTTTTCCACCATTTGACGTCAACGTGGCGTCAAAATCAGATCCACCTCACCAAAATCTCAAACATCAGTGTAAAGGAAACTTTGATAATGCGTACAATCAACTTTAAGGAATTAGACAAAATGCAATTATTACTAATTAAGGGGAAAATGTAAAGGTCAGGAGAGTTAATGTCACACCGTCATTCTGACTGAAATAAAAAACAGAATTCATTTTCAACCATCACTTATGTTCAAGAAAACCTTTTGGTATTGAGAAACGGCTTAATAGTAGGCGTATCATGGTAGTAAAATTTCAAGCATAACAATACTAGGAAAAATACATAAAAGCATTTTCAACACAGGAAATTTTTTATGGCACAGGGCTTTTTCTACTAAAAGTCAGAAGAATGTAAATAAGACTGAGAGAATGTGTGTGTGTGTGTGTGTGTATATATATATATATATATATATATATATATATATATATATATATATATATATATTTTTTTTTTTTTTTTTTTTTTTTTTTTTTTCTAAAATGCAGTATGCATTTGTGTTCAGTTTCTTTTCCCTTCTTTGAAGTTTGTGAAATGACCAAACTTTACCAAATGTTGAAACATTTGTGTGGATTAAATGCCCGTACAAGTTGAGTTTCAGTACAGACGTAGCCGACACAAAGATTTAGCAACACCGAGGAACCAAATTTTGTGAAAAACCAAATTTGCCTTTGCCAAAACTTTTTTTTTTCCTCTCTGCTTGTACATTTATTTCATATGAATGACTGCCTTTGTGACCATTGCTTCCAAAAAAAGAATACTAAAGATAAAAAGATATTTCTTCTTTGTCCAAAAGTTTCTTCTCATCAGCTTCTCCTGCGTTTGAGAAGAAGACTCTTGATTAAGTCAACTCCTATTCCTGCCAGTCAAGAAGTCTGTCAAGTGGAGCAGCAGTGCGTTCCAAGGCTTCATTATTATTTTATGGCCAAAGTGTGTCACATGACTTATTGGACCGCATGAGTCACACCAAGACTAACGTGTTTCTTTTCACAAACTCTGCACAGCACTTAAGATGATCAACGTTGGGGGAAGTTGTGAAATTTTGTTACCAGTAAATGATATAAAAAACTGCAGACTTCCAGGTGGATCAAGCTCTTCTGATCCATTACAGCCGCTGACTGAGCCGTTGCAAGTCCGACACAACATCAGCTCACTTGTCCACATGCAGCACTGAATCCTGGAATATCGTTTAATGGGATTTGCCTCAGTGAGTCACAGGAATGATGGGAATTCAAATTCACTTTTCTTCCATCTGCTGCAATACAAAACAGCACTAGTGAATTTCTGGACTTCCAGACAACTCAATGACGTTTAAATGTGAAAATCTGGACTGAGCAAACCTGAGTCAGCAGTAAGCGTATTGAAAAGCACACAGACTGTGAGACTGACAAAATGTCAGATTTTATGCAGCTGTATAGGGTGTATTTTGCGCGAAATTGGCAATGATAATCTATTGAATAATTTGTGATTAAAAGGATTAAACCACAACAGTCAAATGTGCAATTCATAGTGTGATATGGTATGCAATGTCTAAAATGATTTATGGTTTACTGATGATGGATGGTGTTTTGCATCAGGTTATCTGTAGATGGTACATAATATATTCAAAATACTTTTGAGAATGTCACAGATTCAGACGCCAAGTCAGTTTTTAAAGCTGAAAGGTTTAATTTTATTATTTTTTTCCCCAAGTTGGCGATTTACTGAAATGCCAAATAAATTTCAAATTTTTGGGGGGACATTTTAGTTGAAACTTTATTAAAAAGAAAAAAAATATATACTTTAAAGCCACTCTTCAGTTTGGAGATTATTGTACAAATGATCACATTCATATCCAGAAAGGAAACAAAGTTAGAACAGAAAAATAAAGAAATGATTTGTTTGACTGTGCATGACTGGGCAACACAGGGATAAAAGGGACAAACAACAATCCACTCATACTCATTCCTATGCAGAATTTAGAGAGACCTTCATGTTTTTGGACTGTGGGAGGAAGACTGAGTTACCGACGAGAACACGCATGCACAGGGAGAACATGCAAACTCCACGCAGAAAGAGCCCAGGACCTTCCTGCTGCAAGGCAACAGTCCCACCACTTGCACCACTGTGCAGCTCTGTTTACAATCTAATAAAAATATAAAAGGATACCATAACAGCTGGATCCAACCAACCATTGCTTCCAACAACTTACGTCTTACATAAAGCATTTTGCCATGATGGTAAGTTCACGGTTTTAACTAAGCTCATTAGTTTAACTGTTTAAACCTGTCTCTTCCTTTTTTTCCGACCATTACCTTTCTACTCTGTTTTTAATGTTCTGGGTTATGGCCCAGCTGGTTCTACGTAGCTTAGTCACTCTGTTTTGGTACAGTTTAGGTGAATTTAGGTGAACCGGCAAAGGCAATTGTTGTGATCGCGATCAGTGTTTTTTTTTTTTTTCTGACTCAAATCCCAAATTAAAAATAGACAAACAACAACAAAAAACTGTTACATTAAAAATAAATATTTACAAGTTTTACTCCAGACTGCAAGGATTTGTTTGTGACATAAAGTAGACCTAACTCTAAAATAATAAACTTTTACATTGGGCTTTTTTTTTTTTTTTTGTGGATTTAGGTTGTTATGATTTGAGCATGATTTTTCCACTTTTTAAGCAACAGATGTTTTCTTTACATTTGAAGAATTGAAGATGGTGGTACCAGGTCTCCTCCTTTAAATACTAGATCAACAAACTGTCCATTTTGATGGAGTGAGAATGTGTTGATATATCCTAAAAGAGCAGTCTCACTCTATCGTCGAGGGCCGGTGTTTGACATCTCTTATTGTAGATGCCTCTGGTTCAACTCATCTGAATCAAATGGCTGAGGTACCATCTCTGCATGCAGTCAGATCCTACAAAGTCCTGCTAATGGCCAAGGTGTGTGACAGAGACACGCCTATTGGAGGACACCTGCGTTAATGCAGGAATCCTAGATTTCAATTTACTACCGTGTACTACCTATTTTATAATATCTACAGAAGATTGAGCAGCAGCCTGTTCTGGGGGTAGCGGTGGATTCACAGCACAAACTCATGTCAGATGATGGTCCACGTTAGACAAAACTTCATGCCACTTTACTTGAACGTGTGACTTTGTCTTGACTAAGATCTCACACACATAACTATAATAAACTCATTTCTAGAAGACAAGCAAATTTGTTTAAGAAAACAAACAAAATGGCATTCACATTTTACAAGCCTATGTTTAAGTTCAGTTAAAAGAAAAGGCAACCCACACACAAACTCTCTGACATATGCAGGTTTTGAAATTAGCTAATTTACCACCGCTGTGTCCAGTCACCTATTAATAATCTTCCCACCCCCCCCCAAAAAAAAAAAAAAAAAAAAAGAAAATAATAATAGATAATAAGGAAATAA
>NW_015113571.1:74178-94143 GCF_001443285.1 Poecilia latipinna
CCAAAAATGACACTGTTTGAAATTAGATTTTTTCCCCCCCCTTTTTCCACTCCCCTAATAAAAAACCCCCCCCCCCCCCCCAAAAAAAAAAAAAAAAAAAAAAATCATCATGCCTGCAAATATGATGCTGTAATGGACAGAATGTTCTGTTCTTTGTGTGGAAAATGTTTGCGTGTTTTTTGATGTTGAATCCTGATATACTAGTGGCATCGTTGTCAGTCTGTGTCTGTGCAACGACTCGGTGTGTAGTATAGCGGACACAGAGGGCGAGGAAAAAAAAAGAATATGAGTGGCTTTGAGCTGTTCTTCAAAGATTTTTCTGTGTTATTTTTCCCTTTGCTGTGACGCACTGCACTTAATTGAAAAATACCTACAGTACATCTCTAGGTTTCATCAGCTACATCAGACTTTTTATTTACCTATTTATTTACACACACATAAAATAAATGTGTAAACTATACTCTGTTATTTAGTAGACTTCTTGATCTGGGACCCAAGTTCAAATTTTGCACCTTAAGCAAAAAAAACTGCAAAATTATATGATAATAAAAATCCTTGAATCCTTCATGTTGTGAATAGAATCGTTCTACCGCTACTACTAAATATACTAATATGAATTTCAGTCTGATTATTTCAGTGTATACATTAGGCTAATGAAGTATGCCTTTTTTAGCAGCCTTAATAATATTTTACTATTTTGTTAAAATGGTAAAGAATAAAGATGCATTTGGGGCAGACAGAGACCAGAGACTGCGTAAACTCCCTCCTCCGGAAGTGAGGATACACTGCATGGATTTCAAACTGAAGTTGTGCGACGTCATGTGAAAGGGCCTCTTCCTCACACCCCAGCGCTGGCATGAAGGAGCAACCTAAATCCACAACAAAAAAGTAAACGTCTACTGTGTTAGAGTTAGGTCTACTCTGTGTCACAAACAATTCTTGTCATCTGCAACAAGCCTTTGTTTTATTTTCAGGTGACATTGCTGTATTATTTTTTTTTAATTTTGGTTTAGAGCCAGGAAAAAAAAAAAAAAATGTTTTTCGTGGCCACAGCAAGAGACTGTCCTGTTTTGATCCGCAAACACTCTGATGGACAAGCACAGACTCTGAGAGTCTCCATAGGTGCAAGTCACGTGAAAGAATGTAACGTATAATTCACCTAAACTGTACCAAAACGGTGTGACTAAGCTATGTAGCACCAGCTGAGCCATAAACCAGAACATTAAGAACAAAGTAAAAACTTAACGGTCGGGGACAAAAAGGAAGAGTTTTTAAACAGTAAAAATAATGAGCTTAGTTAAAAACTTGAACTTCCCTTCATGGCAAAAGGTTGCTGGACGCAATGTTTGGAAGAATCCGGCTGTCATGGTGTCTCTGTTACGAAGGACGTATCTGGTGTGCCTCATCACATCACAAAAGAATGTGGGTTTAAGTAGGCAATCACCACAGCAAAGCGCAGTTAGAGTCCTTCCATACTGTTGGCATATGAATGTTGAAACACTGTTGAGATGCCACGTTCACCAGACGGGGTCTTTCTGCCCTCCATCTCTGTGAAAAGAGGCTTTTTCTTGTGCTTCAGTTCGAGAAAGATGGAGCATTTGGTAGTGGTGGTTCGCAAAGGTCGACCTGGAGCATCATTCGGAGAGCGAAAGAGAGAAAGAGTTCTTGTACAAAAGACTCTTTAAAAAATAAAAATATTTCTTGCAGTGTGGCATGTAGAATCTGCAAAAGCAGAAGCAATTGTCGCATGTTTGCCCATAGCTATTGCCTACAATAGCTAAAAATATGATCTACCAATAATTTCTGAATACAATTAGTGGGGCAACTTGTCTTCTTACTGTGGCCAGCTGTAAAAAAAAAAAAAAGTAAATACATGAATAAAAATAAGGAGTATATCTAAAACATTATTTAAATCCACATATAGCATATGTGTCCAAATCCTATTCATTATCTGTAATTGATCCATCTTAAGACTCAAATTCATAATAAAAACTATAAACTAGTGTAAAATTTAATTTACACTATCAGATGTTTGTAGTCAACATGTTTGTTTGTAACCTTTTTTTTGTAACCAGGTATGTCTCTAATAATATGATATTTCTATTTAATACACTTTACCAGTGCAATTGAAGATAACTTGAACTCTTCTGAAATAATAAATTTGCTCAGTTTGCCTCTTAATTATACATTGTTAATGATTCATGATACCCATGTATATGAAGACTCATCACGTTAATGATTTTTCACAATTAACAGCAATGACAACAAGGTGGGAAACAGATATCAATATTCAGAACTTTATTAATAACAGTAATCAATACATTTTCAAACTATCACATCACTATATTTCTTAGGAAAAATATCCCATTTTCACAAGCTGCTAACAAACCCTTTTAACAAACCATGAACTATGTTGCACCATGTTTCAAAAAGTTATAAATTACGTAATGTTAGAGGACAATCAAATATTTATAAAAAAAAGCACATATTTCACACATACATATCTTGAAATAAATCTTGCCACGTTTTGAATTGATGACTAAATCTGCTGCATTTTTAACAAAATTATGGCTTACATGTCATGAACACATGTTTAAATTGAACACAGTTCTTCAGTATTTTAATTTAAATTTGTCATGGCACTGCTATGCTGCTACTGACAACATCTGGTATGTGTGTCCTTGTTAGTGGGAAGACTGTTCACCAGTGCCCTGTAATCTGGTGTGTAACTTCACACTGCAACTGTGAGTGAGTTCATCAGTGTGAATCAGTGAGGCATGCTCTGTGTTTGTTCTGGATGAAGTTCAACGACTCCATTGAATTTCTGTTGCAGAATCTGGATCTCTTTTGACATTGACTCTCAGCTCTAACCCTGTTGAATTTTTGGAGGTCCTTCTTTTGCTCCCTTTCAATTGGCTTTTCTCTCACGTTCTACCTCTTTCTGAAATGTTTCCACTTCTTGTTTGAGTCCAGAAACATCTTACAGTTCTTTGTATGGAAGTTTGATCTGGTCCAATTCTCCCTGCAAAGTTTTCTCACTGTTTTGCAGAAATTCGATCTCTTGCTACATTTTTTTTGAAACTCATCGTCCTTTTCAGCTTAGATTCTCAAGGAGCTGATGTTCCTCACTAACCCTTGCTTCACAAAAACTTTTGCATCTCAGCCTCCTGCCTCACCAGAGCAACGTCATCTTCATACTTGGAGCGAAGTTCCTCCTAGGAAGTCTGGTCCTGTACAGCTGCAGGCACCCTGTCGCTAGCTCCTCACTGTACCCAAATATTAGGTTTAATGACTGAGTATTTAATTTTGTATTGTTTTTCTTCTATATGCTGCATTTGGAAAAGCTAAATGCTTTATACACATACATGCATGTTTATATAACTGTACGTATGTAAGATCACTACTGATCTGTTTACTTCTTGAGACTGATTTGAACGTTCTGCTGCTGTGGTGTGCTTGATTAGAAACACCTTACTGTTTACCCCTTAATATTTAATCCTTGTTTTGCACATTGCTTCGCTAAACCAATATTGACAAGATGCAGTTTGTCCATGAGTCGTTTCCATCTGAAAGTTGCCAAATTTTAAAACCGGCGATGGTTGAGGTGAGACTGTTCTTGACATTATAACAGTATTTTGAGATTGCTTCCAGACAGGATGGAAACACAGGGCCCCAATAAATGCGTGAGTTTAGACTATTTGAACCAGTATCTGTTTTGTTGCTTTTCTCCCAGGGTGTTTATCACTGATGACTACGTTCCTACAATTACATGATTAAAACTCTAACCTTTTAGAACACAAGTCAAAAACTGTTGTGAGAGCGGTTCTCCCTGGCTCTGCCTCTCTCATTCCTCGTTCTAAGAGGTTAGGGTGTCCAGAGCTGTCACTGTAGTTATGCTGCTATGGGGTTAAACACAAACTAAACACTTTCCTCACTTTCTTCTTTTACTACTCTCCACCACCTTGCATTATATGCAGTGTTAACTTTGACAGCAAAGTTTGATTTATTCTTAGTCTTTTGACTGATACATGATTTAGTTTAGTCATCAGAATTGTTTTAGTCTTAATCTAGTTTCAGTCCACTAATTATATTAAAATTTTAGTTGATTAAATCATTTTACTTGACAAAATTATGTTTAAAGTGTTAGTTTATATATTAATACAAAATATATAAACTAGCCATGTTTTTTTAACCTATTATTGCGTAAGTTTAGTGTGCGAATATTCAATGCATACAAAAATAGATTTAACTTTTTTCAAACATCTATTTTTCTAACCCTACACATGATCAAATGTTCCAACCAGTGGAACTACTCTGCCTGAAAATTGTATGCATTGTCCATTACAAATTGCATATTGCATTTATTGTGAAAATATGTTACTGTAAATCAATTATAAATAAATACCAAACATGTAACAATTGATGCATTAACATCCAAAACAATCCAACCACATTATTCTACGAAAAGAAAACTGGAAACCGAATCAACCATGATATAACGTTCCACCATATCAGTCGCAGGAGATGATATGGTGATTCTGATGCTTATATCTTCTGAGCTCTCTGCAGTTTTGCTCTGTTGACCATTCTGTCTGATTTCAACCAGTTCACTCTAAGATATTCACTAACCCACTTAAACATTTGCCTTGTATTCATCCTTAGCCAGGACGTGCAAAAACACATCTGTGTTTGAGGAAGATGGAGCTTCCTCAAACACAGGAAGCTCCTGTGTTTGAGCTTCCTGTGTTCAAACACAGGAAGCTCAATTTTTTGAGTAACCACTCAAAAAATTGAGTGTTTACTTCAATTTACTTGAAGTAAACACTCAAGTAAATTGAGTGTTTACTTCCGATTACATGTTGATGCACCGGGTGGACGCTTGAAAAAAAGCACCGCTGTTGAAAACAGCAAGGTGCGTGGTTTCTTTCTCTAGGCAACTGTGACAGCAGCACCTGGAGGTGGCAACAGTTCATGGGGGTCGGGGTGTTGCAGGTCTTGTCATGACAAGTTTTGCTGGCCTTAATATTTCAGCAAGATTTAACTGTCAAATAAAGAATGATTCCATATTTTACGTAATGGGTGTCAACCCTAAATCAGTTATAGATCCCTGCATGTTCTACACATAACAGTAGCACATACATATAAGGTTGAACTGACAGCACAACTAAGTGGACTTTAGTCTGAAATTAGCAGTGACCCTGGTAGGTTCCACCGTTTAAAGTGTTGCTCAGTTTAAGTGTCAAGAGAAACAATGATCCATACACAAAACCAAATGCAATTCCTACACCTGTTTCCTACCAGTCTGAAAATCCAGTCAAAGTGAAAAAGACAAAATCCCTTCTATCAGGCAGTTAGTGGTGAGAAAATGTCTCATTAGGTGCTTTTTGAGCAGGAAAAAGTTTGAAGCACTCTGGTTCACGATTTGTGCCACAGATGAGTCATGGAAAGACACAAACTTCCCCGAGGTTCTACTGAGCAATGTTTGTGAGGTTAGTTGCGTGAATGAACCCCTCCACCTAGAAGCAACCAATGGTACAGATGTGCGATATGTGGGGTGGGTTGAGGTGCCATTTAAACGTACAGCCAGTGAGTTACTCATACCTGTTTTGCTGCTTAAAGGTAAACAGCAGCATTGTCCAATTATTGTATTTAACGTTATTGAGCACCTGGTTTTGGAAAGTATGAAAGATGGGATTAACTAAGGGGGAAAAGAGAAATTTCTGAGAACAGTGGAATTAGTCTTCCCAGATCTTAATAGAAACAACAAAGCCCTGACCTTTATAAAACCAGTTAATCAGTAACAAGTGCGAGTACAATGTGAAAAAACCAAATGGGAGTGAATGTGCCCAGCTGGAGTTCAGTGTTTATTGAATGCAGGGTAGAAGCTAAGACATTTAAAGAGAACATTAGCTCATGAACCATGTGAACCATGTGAAAGTCCACAGTGGCTGGATGGCCCAGACTTTTGTGTCAACAAGATCTTAACCCAGGACACCACAGGATGGACTCCCATCAGTTAGCAACGGGACCTCTGTTGACCCGTCTTATTTGGATGTCAACAAAAGATGGATTGTTTAGTGAATGCTAAAAGAGGAATCGGTGTTGTTTTCAAAAATAATGCTGACACATCCTATGTGTCCTTCACACATAGGTTGTGTGAAGGATTTGAAAATTGACATTTTGTTAAAAGACACCTAACCAGTTTCGAAGACATGCCTGTCTGTAGCAAAGCCAAAGCACAGCGAGATGAAGGACTACATAATGGACTTGATAGCACAAGGATGGATGGAGAAGTCCGCTTCCTCCTTGGATCAACCTTCCAGACCACTCAGGTCTTCTGGTTCTAGTGTGCTCTGCAACCCCAGAACCAAACATGGAGAAGCAGCATTCAGCTTTTATGCCCCACAAATCTGGATAAACTTCAAAGTTGGAACAAACACTGTGCTCCATAAAATCTAGACTAAAAGCCCATCTGTTTGGAGTTGCTTTTGAGACATTATAAATTAAACAATAAGCAGCATTCTGATGTCTAACAATGGCACTGTAACGTTTAAACTATTGACTGTGTGCTCTATGACTTTGCATTTTTGTGTTTTCATGATGTAAAGCACTTTTAACTGCCTTTTTGCTGAAATGTGCTATACAAATAAACTTGACTTGATTGATCCTCATCTCCTCATCAGAAACCTTCCTTCTGAACCATTTGACAGAGGCTTGTTGCAGTTTATTTTTACAAAGTCAGCCTATTGTCTTTGCCAGTTTCCATTTAATTGGCTGTTATACTCCTAATTCCACCAGCCGAACAAATTACAGTTGTTGTGTTTACATGCTTGACCAATCTATTGATGTATTTAAGTGTGTCTTACTGGTGCAGAGTTAGCAAATAAATGTGTAATTCAGTACATTTATGCCTGTGTTTAAAAAAAAATGCTTTAATTCAATTCAGTACTGAAGTCAATTCAGCACTGTTTTTCTGTATCAGATTGGTATCGGATATCTGTATCAGTATCGAATTTGAAAAATGTGGATCGTTGCATCCCTAGTATTTACCAGTGGTTTGGCTGCTAAGGTTCTGATGTGTTGTGGGGGTTGATATATGCAGGCTAGAACAGTCGATAGTATATATTTTTTGTTATAATCTTTCTTTTTAAAAACATTGCTATTGTAGCGTAAAAGGTTTAAGTCAATTATTTCCAAAGTTTGTGCAAAAGGTATAAATACCTTGGGGCCCCTACCTCCAAAGAGTCACTTAACATATTTGCAAAGCAGACTGTTAAAAAAAGCGATAGACTGAAACAAAACATATTATCCTCTGCCCCTTTTTGATTAAATCACCTTTTTAAACTATTTGCATCCCAAATAAAACATAAACACTGACACATTTCCTATTTCAATTGTGGCTAAATGAAGATTTGCAACAATAGCAACTTAAGTTGGATTCTCATATAACAAGAAATGAATAATATTTGAAAAGGAAAAAGGATTGTAGGGCATTTTCACTTATAGACACATGACATGCTTCTGACATGTTATTGGTTTAGATATGGTTTAGATAAAATTTGTTACACTTATTGCATTCAGCTTGTTCCAGAAGGGCGTCTTACTCAACTCCACTCCATTCGCTTCTTCCTGCAATGACTTTCTTGGGAATAGTTGAAAACTTTGATTTGGTGGCAGGCTTATTATCTGTTCCTTTTATAACACTCCTATGTAATAAAAAAAAGTCAGCCACAGAGTCTTTAGGCTTAAGTTATTTCAGGTGGTGAAAATTAATCTTATCTTTTGATTTTCATATATAAATGCATATATATATATATATATATATATATATATATATATATATATAAAAAAAGACATAATGTTGCTAAATAAATAGTGCATGCTTTGTTTGCACCTAATTTTTGCAGTTAGAACCCTGAGATTGAAACATTTTGAATATCCACTCAAGCTAAACAAATTTTTGCTTTCCCTGTTATTTTAAGTTGCAGAGCAAGACAACAGAGCAGCAGAAAGAGAAGAATCAAAGCATACAGATCAAAACTTGTTCTACTAGTGGTTGGAGATGGATCAGGATGTGTCTGGCTGTCTGTTTTCCCTCATCTTGCAAAGTATATTAGGGATCTACCAGATAATGCCTTTTGTGTAACAGGCCATGTAAATATATTAAATTACATACACGTCACTGTGCTATGGTGGGGTGTTGCTAGACATAAAGCTTCACATTAAGATAAAAATAGCGTGTATGTATCAATTTACTGAAAGCGCTTGAACAAGGCTATTTAAACCTTAATATTTCTGAAATGTTTTGAATTTTTATATTACCTTTTCTATACAAAGATGGCTTCACAATACTGTCTCATCTCCACAAACAATGACACACAAAATTATTTGTGTTTTCCACATTCCATATTCACCATTTTTCATCGTCAATTTGTTTGACTTTTTCCAAATATTTTTTTCTTCTTTTTGTTGCTGAATATTCAGTCCCTTTGTTCCTTAACAGTTGGAACTGTTAGTTGCAGTTTCACTTGGGCCCAGCCCTCAGAAAAATGGGACTGGAAAATGGCATGCACTGTCCTAGTGCTGCAAAGTGAAGGTAAAACACTTAAATAATTTCTATTAATCACAAATATATTAGGGGTGACTTTCTTCTTAGACTTTCTCTTCACATGATTATAATTAAAATAATAACAATTAAAAAAAAACATCACCAGAATTAATATCAAGTTTATTTTAAATGTTAAATAAAGTCTGTGTTCCTGAAAAAACAAAAAAACAAAAAAAAAAAAAAACAGAAACAAGCAAAACATACAGTTTCTTCAAAACATTTTTCCCTGTTGGATAATCATTTCTCTTCTATTGCACAATAGAAGTTGGGATTTTTTCTCTTTCCAAGGAACTGAGTAAAGACAAGGAAATGCTAAATTTCCAGGGAAGTGGTTTGTGCAGTTGGGAACTTTCTCTTTGATATCATTGACCTCCTCGATGCTGACAAATTTGAACTGTCAAACAACAGAAGAGAAATGCTGACCAGTGGCTTTCAGGACAGATCCAGTTTTCTATTAGCTGAACTGTTACGGAAAATTCCACTAACAGAATATTTTATAACAATATAAATATCTTACACTTGAACTGTTCATTTTAATTTAAAAAAAACACTATAATTGTAACTCTGACGGAATGTTTCATTTAATTTTAATACCGCAGACTACTGCTGCTGGAATTAATGAACTTTCAAAAATCCTTAGAAATGCTGCCACCTTCTGGACAAGTTATATGATGTCAAACACACTTTTGAAGACACACATTTCCATTCTAAGCACCAGATCAGGAAGTTATTCCTGATTAAAAAAAAATAATAATAATTAATCAGAATTATTATTTTAAGAGAATGCAAAATCTAAAATCGGGATAAATGTTAGAAAGTTTGTAACGCAGTCCCAAGCATGATTGTTTTTCTTTGCCAAGTAATATGGATCAAATGATCCATTCCATAACCACATTAGTATAGTTTCCGTTCCATTCTACACCTTAGCTATGCTCAGTAAGAAAAAAAAACAAAAAAAAAACCACACTTTTATACAAACATGCAAGCACAGTGTGAGGTCAAGCTTCAAAAGCGAAGTTGCATGTAAACTGCTGCTGTCGTAAGGATCCCCTGCAGATGCTTTTTGGGGTAAGGGCTTCCTGGACAGACATCCAACAGCAAGCCCAGACCGCAAAAAGACCTGAAAAGAACATAATTTCCTCTGATGAAATCATAACCACCACCATCATCGACTCATTGGACCAGCGTCTGCAACAGACAAAGTTACAAATTCAGCTTAAAGGTGTAAACTAACAGTATAATGATCAGCTCAATTTTTGTTTAGCTTATTTTCTTTAAATGTTAAAAAGCATTTAATAATATCTGTGCATGCAGATTTAGGCAAGTATGTGCAACTACTTTACGTAATCTTTCTTTTCTGGTTTATGAAGATCAACAGAAATTCTTCTGTTTGTTCCTATTTTGAAGAGTGAAGTATTAGGTCTCTATTATGGAATCAGAAAGTCATAGGTTGCTAATTAATTCATTTATTAAATTCTAGAAACAATGATGAACTTGAGCAAAGTGAAGTACACATTAAAAACCTTCTTCTAAAATAATAGAGCATGAAAGCCGCTATATTTGGAGGTTGCTCTGTATGCATACTCATACTGGCCTTTATCTACTGAAGTGAGCGAGTTCATTTTCAGTGAGATCACGATTTCTTCATGGTGCATATGTTGTTATTTACTCATTTATTTGCAGAGATTACATGGAATATGACCATGTGTCTGGAGAACTGTTTCACATTGTGTTTTAGAAAAAGTATTAAAAAGAACACGATAATATATATTCATGTTTAAAACACATTACTGAGTCTAAATTCACAAGGTCATGGACATCTAATAAATATAGATTTACTCTGTAGTATTCAGGTTTATACTGGAAAACATTCAACCCTCACCACACATCCAAAAGGACATGTCTGTCTGTCTGTCTGTCTAATAAACAGGCAGAAAATACAGCAGAAAACAAACAGACATCTCTTGTTTCCTGAAGATTTTTCACCTCCTGTTCAAAAGACATCTTCAGTTCTAAACTTGTTGTTAAGCGCTTGAGATTGACATATGAAGGGTGATTGTGAATCTACATCAGCATATATTCTCTTCACACCACCACAAATAGAAATCAAGAAAATGAGTGCTGACAATATATATATATATATATATATATATATATATATATATATATATATATATATATATATATATATTAAAAAAAAAATCTTGTGACGTCAATATTATTGTTAAATTTTGCAATAATATATAGGTTATAATAAATGTTTTCAAAACTACTCTCTTATCTATCATTAATAAGCTTTCAGCTCTCCGTGACTGGGTCACTATTATCTGTGCAAGGTGTGGACATCAACAGTGAATAGTTTCTATCCATGGATGCATCAAACGTAATACATTCACACTAAGCGTGAATTCACAACATTTTGTGTAAAGCCAACAAATACTGCATGGAAAATACTCCTTTAATAAACCAGCTTTGTTCACCGTAATATTGTGATGATATTCTTAAAGGGAATTACAGCTGCTAACTGTTTGTTATTTTTCAATTGGACCTTGCCTTTTAGACAACAATGATTAGACAGATTACTTTTTTAGAGATGATTGTTCTGTTTATGCTAAAGGGAATTACATGGGAAGTAGTTTTAAAATAGTCTTCTAAATTGCTTTAGACAATAAATCTGGAATGCACAAACCGGGAGATGTCTTTTTTTTTTTTTGGTAGTGATGCTTAAAGGTTTTCTGGATCCCAGGTGACAGAACACAATTCTTATTAGGATGATTACTTGGTATAAAATCATGAGCAAATGCACTCTATCCGAATGAATATGATTTTAAAGTTTAATTATTTTTTCCTAGTGTCCACCTGATATCAGTATCTCGCACAACTCTTATCATCCCTCCATGGCGAAGCAAATTTAGCTCAAAACGTGACGTCTGCAGGTAAAAGCAAACATATAACCTTGTGTTTGGGCCTCTAATTCAACAGAAGTTAAAAAATTAGATCAAGGACAATATGTTATTTTTTTATTTTTTTATTTTTGCACGAGAGTCTTCTGGACTGTGGATGAGGCTTCAGCCGGTACGGACAGAATAAAGGCGGACCACACCAGAGGAGCTTCACGTGAGCTGTCCGTGGTTCTGAAAGCCTTTTACACACGCGCACACACCCATACACGCGCACACCAGACCCTGCCGGTAAACGCCCAGAGCACCCCACACCCTCAAGCCCCCCATTCCACCTCCTCTCACGACATTGTGGTTGTGTGTGTATGTGTGTAAGACACAAAGCTGTAAGAGTATTTCTTTTTCTCTGCATTCAACATGCACCTCTCCTGGGGTTTTTCTTGTAGAGAGGGGTTGCACTGTCAATTCATCCTGCCTACACCCACGTCACCTGGCCAGAAGCCTCGCTTACTACCCACTGACAAATGTAGCGCTCGTAAATAGTTGAAAACAGACACCCGATAAAGTCCCCGACATGAAGATAATTGTCTGCATGCATATTCAAAGTTCTGAAAAAAGACACCATCTCCACTCAACGCAGACGGTCTGGTTGTGCGCGTCGGCAAGTCGCCAAGCTGCGAACAACCATGACGCGCACAATCTTGAGCCACTATAGCCGATACTCCGTTCACTATTATACATAAAATCAATCAACAATTTGCTGTCAAAACGCCATCGATCAATTTTAGCAAGCACAAATAGGCATAAAGCCGTGTAATAGATATTTATAAGATTGGAGACAAGGGCGAAGGTGGTCGTTACCTCTGTGCGTCTGGATGCGAGAGCTTGGAATAGGTCGGGGCTGTGCAAAGAGAGAGAGAGACGGAGAGAGAGCCAGAGAGAAAATGATCATGCAAATAAAATACAACATTATAATATAGCTGGTGGTAGAGAGAAGCATTATGCAGGGAAAGCAACAAAATACGAGGAAATCACGCTTAGAGAGAGAGAGAGAGAGAGAGAGAGAGAGAGAGAGAGAGAGAGAGAGAAACACCCGATGATGCTGCTGTGGTAGTACATCAGATCAAGTCAACAAACAAAAAATGCTCACAAAAATAGTATTCCACAAGCCTAGTCTCTGGTAGAGGCATCATCCCTTAGATGCGCTGTGGTGGAAAAGGGATATATTTGGAGGAAATAAAAAGCATCCATAAATACACACCTCCTTTTCTATCGCTGATGCTCGAAGGATTGGGGCGACGTGATGGCACCGGGATCATTTTCACTTCAGCATTTTCACTTTAACTTCCTATTTTCAAGGCTTTTTTCCCCCCCTATTCTTTTCTATTCCGTGTTATTTTTCTCTTTTTTTTCGGGAGGAAATACACTTCGATTTTTGCACTCGTTTCCGTCCTTTCTGTAGGAAATACTGCAAAAGCTCCAAATGGAAGCCACTCAATTCCTCCAGTCTGCGATTGACCCGCATTGACGTCATTGCGTCATTAGGTCTCCCCTGGAAACACGGGGCTCCCAAAAATAGCAACACATTAATTCAAGCCTGTGCTGGGGTTGGCTTGGCGGGGGCGACTATTTGTATCAATCCATAACCCCTCCTCTGATTCTAAGCAATAATACAGTCCTCCCTCTCGCTGCTCCACTCTCAAGGACGAGCCGATCACGACTCACGGCTATTTTTGGAAAGTGAGAGAGAGGGGGAGAGGAAGGGAGGACGAGAGAGGTGGGTGTGATGAGAGACGCCCGCACCTCTGCTCCTCTCACTGTAGGCTGGCAGGGAAACAGAAACAGCACCACTGGGATAAAAATAGCAAAAGAGCGGTCAGCCAGCAGTGGGGGTGTGGGAGGGAAGGCAAAACCGTAAACCTACATAACGATAACCATAAAAAAAATGTAAAAAGAGGTTTGATAATTTTCTGAAGCTGACCATATACTCATTTGCATTGGTAAATAATAATAATAATAATAATAATAATAATAATAATAATAATAATAATAATAATAATAATAATAATAATAACAAATGTTATTTTATTTTATTTTTTGCTACCAGAGTGTAATTTTATTAACACTTAACATATAGATATATTCACTTCCCATAAAACCCACCATTTTAACATAAAAAACAACAAAAAAAAACAAAAAACAAAAACAGGACGTTTATTATATATAATCTTAACGGTACACCTCAGAATATCAGGTAATTTTCTGCATTGTGTTTTCCTTGGGATTGCCAGAAGACCATGCAACTGGAATCGTTATATATTTGAACGAAAACACGGTGCAGGTTGAAAGTGATATCGTAAAATATAACCTCACTATGGGTCACAATCAGCTGACCCAAAGTACATACAGCAATGTCGAAATGTTTGAATTCGTGTTTAGGTTTTCTCTCTAGCCTGTCTTAAGTACCGTCCATGATGTGCCTGTGAGTGAGACACATCCCGCTAAGTAAATAGTTTAAGAGGTGGATCCTGCTGACAATAAATGTTTGGTAGTTTATATCTCTCCCTTTGTTAAGTCATTTGTGCTTTTCGTTGTTCTTGTTGTATGTAACGGTTAGAATTTTATCGGGCTTGTTTTGTTAAAGTGAATGAAAATTGCCAAATAATGTAACTACTGAATACCATATCGTAGCCATTCACCCCATGGATATGTGGGTTCTCTGCAGCTTCCACCCAAAGTCCAAAAAGGTATTACTCAAAAATGGCCATCAGGTATGATTGCTTAATTGTGCTTGGTTGTTTTTCTCTTCTGTACACCTCTGTGTTTCCCTTGTGATGGACTGGTTACCTGTTTAATGTGTGATCCACCTTTAACCTATTGAGTGCTGGTGATAGGCACAAGTCTCAGCCGTTCCTGCATGGACAGGTGGTTATACACATGGATGGATAATCTTAACTAGATGGTATCATATTGTATTGTTATAAAGAAATTCTGGAAACCAATCAGGCGTACCTAGGTGCTTGCTCCCACAAAGTCACAGTCACCAGCTGAGCTTCTACATCCAGACTAACAGCAGCAGTAATTAACAAACACCTGCTGAGCTTATCATACAAAGTTCTTTTCAGTCCAACTCTCATAAAAACAGTTGCTAACATCATAATGAGAAGCGCGGTTGTGATGGTGTGGTAAAGAGTATGAGCTTCTTAAAGAGACAGTGGCACAATTTGAAGGCATTAAATTGCAAAGTCAAATGTCTTCTAGGTCATGTATATATGACAACTGAAAGTGACAAAATTACTAGATTGTGCTATAAATTGGTGCTATGTCCCTGGAAAATATTTAATACTGCCCCTTTAACACAAAATGTTATCATTGTCTAAGTTAACAGCATCTGCATATGTTTCCCTAAGAGAGGTTCATTATGACATATTAAAATAATAAACATTTCTGAACCTACTATAAATTGGTTCAAATATTAATGTAGGCGTCATAAACATGTTAAAAGCACTGATATGACTTTACATGTTAAATCCTGCAGTACCAGAAATATCAAAATGTAATAAATATATTATTAATTAAATGATATTGCCATTATGAAAATAAAATCATGTTTCTATCACAAGGATACTTTATTAAACATATATTACCTAAAATGTAAAGTCATTTTAAAAATATACATAATATTGTCAGTGTATATTGAGTTGTTATGGGATTTATAAACTGCAGGGCATGTTCTAAACAGTAACTGTGTCTCATCATAGACATCCTAACATCGTGGTTAAACTGACCTATTGTCTTGACTACTAGCTGAACATATAAGATAAATTATTTAATTGCTGCCTTCTTAAAATAACTGGTGGGGGAAAAAAACAAACTGTGAAGTAATTTTGAAAATACAGTAAATCTATTAATGACTCCTTTGCAGAATTATCAGTTTTATGACTTATTTTAATCTTATTCTGTTGGGTCCATCTGGGGATCCACATCAATGAATGTCTTTGAGTGTCAATCGTATACTACTGATGCCATCTACTGGTTATTTAACAGAGCTACTTGAAAGAGAGAAAACAGTTTCATCAACATTGCATCAGAAGGTAGTTTGCAAGTGGCACCAAGGGGTTTGCAAGTGAGTCTTTCTCACTTGCAAACTCCTTAGTGCAGTTTAGTATCACATCTGGGGCTTGGAGTATTGGAAACGGTAAAATGTACTGACCCATTCAATAAATTAGAATATCACTGAAAAGTTCATTTATTTCAGTAACTGGATCAAAATGTGAAACATATTGAATTGTCTGAAAGACTTTAATTTTGTTACCTATGATGATTTCCCACTTACAGGCAATTACAACATGATATTTAAAATTACAACATTATATCAAACCATTGGAAAAAAAAAATAATACACAGACATGGGCTTAATGAAAAGTATATTTAACATCTGGTGGTTGTTTTAAAAAGGCACTTTTATCTGACCAATGAACTTCACCTGAATGCATATTTTAATTTATTTAAGTTGTCGGTCTCTTTCATTATTTGCCTTCTGTTCCTTTACAAACAAGCCAAAGGAAGGTGGATAAAATATGCTACACACTCCGTTCTCTTCTCCAATCTGACTGAAACTACATTTTGTTTGACTGTCAAAGATCTGCAATCGATGAGATCAGAGGAGGGCTGAATCATTTCAGAGCTGTTCCTACCAGAAGAGGCTGCAGTGGGCTCCGCATACAGCAGGTGGCAGGAAGAAACATGGTCTGGTGGCCAACCTGTCCCAGTTGATTTTCAGAAATTATAATTTGGTTTATGCAAGGCTTTTTATGATGGAATGATGAATCATTGAAAATGGCATAAAAGGTGCAGTGTGTTTTTGTGAGCTTGTTATTTCAGTTACTGACTGTTTACATTTCCATGTTTTTGTTACAATCCTTGTCCAAAACCAAGACACGACACACATTTCAACTGATATAGAAATAGGTTAGAGAATGAATAATAAATGAAGTGTGCATACCATTAAACTTATACTAAGATAACATACCTTTTGGTCTTATTTCAGCAGTCAGGAACACATCTTGATTTCACAATATTTGTACACTTTACCTTATTTAATTAATCAGATTACAAGGACTGCTGTCTGCAGCCCTCTCAACAATTTTTCTTTCTAATTCAGGTCTTGATTCCGTAGACCACTCTGAAATTTTAAGTTTTCTCACAATAAATCACTTAATATGACAATGAAAAGTAAAATCTTGCTTAACATCTTGCATTCTTGCAGATTTGGGGGCAAAAATGACTGGCATTTAGAAGTGTTTGTATTGCCATTCACCCTAACAAAAACCTTTAAAAAAAAAAAAAAAAAAAAAAAAAATAATAAATAAAAAAGAAAATCTGATGCCAAGGTAAAGTTTCTCTGTGGCTATGGTGTGCGGTGTTTTTTTTTTTTTTTCATCAAATTAACACCATATAGTTGGCTTTGTCAACAATATGTAAAGCATAGTAATCAACTGCTGTCATTGTTTTGTCTCACATTTTTCAATTATGTTTTTACCCTCTCATCTTACAGCTCTGCAGATTCATTATAAAAACCCCACAGCAGGAGAAACGGTAACATTGTGTGTTTTACATTGTTTATGTTGCTCAAATTGCCTGTCTTTGTGATCAATTCCAGGACTCGCATTTTAATTGCAGCATTTTGCGACACTATAGTTCAAGTGTAGCGCAGTGGGGCACCCAGGGAGGCATCAGCGAAATTGCCGTGGGAGAAAATAACAGCGGCAATATCTATCCCCAGTCTCAGAAATTAAGAGCAGATGCTGGCATCCATTACAGCTCCTGACGGTAAGCAGTTTAGCTCAGCCAGCTGTAAATCACTGCCACCCGAAACACTGGTTATGCACTAGCTTTACATGTGGTTTCATCTGCACATATTCCTGATTTATCAGCTGCTACGTTTTGGCAAGGACTAATAGTCCCATGACTTCACCTTGTGAAGTTCCCATACACTGAAAAATCTGTTGATAAAGACTTTGATCAAAGGAGCAAGCTTTCGTTGCATACGACTGGAGCTCGTTGATGTTTGTAAAAGGGTGTGTGTGTCTCTTTAACAGCGTTATAAAGGCACTGCAGGGAGAAACACACTGGTTCATTTTCAATTAGCCTGAGACTCACATTAACTTAAGATATTAAAGAGGAGGGTAATGCCGTTGTACAAACCAACAGTCTGTGAAGGCTGGAATCTGCTGAGCTTGCATTGTCTGTAGTACACAAACACACACCAACTCACACACTGGCTTTTCCCGTCTGAAAATCCAAACTACAATTCCCAGTGCATGTTGGGCTAGGGACATGAAATTGCTCTACCTTCTCATTTGTTGGGGCTCTGTTTGACTTATCGAGTGTCTCTATGAAGATTTCCAGGGAGCATGATGCTGATTCAGTGGGGAACATGATCAAACACCCACAGCCACATAGTAGAGAGAAACTCCCAGAAGACTCACATGTGAGATGCTGGCATTTTCAAAGCAAATCCTGCAGAGACCCAATGTCATACAGTGCTTTCAAGTAAATAAATGCTTTCGAAGCAAAATACAGCTCTGCCAGTAGTGGTGGTACAAGTCACATGAAGTGAAAGGGGACTGGTTGGTTATGTTTATGTTTATGTAATTAGTCAGTTCAAACTGTATTTGAACTTACCAACACACAACGTTTACCAAGAAGTTTAAACACCAGACCAGATTTAATTGTGCATATTCATCTCTGTGTAAGTCGTGACTACATTGTATTTGAAGTCAAATTTAGATAACTTACTTTCTTATGTGGTTCTTAATTATTCCACTTTATCCTTTAATCATAATCAATAAGCAAGAGCTTCTTTTGTTGCAATCAAGGTTTTACAGCAACTTGCAAAAAAATTCATAACCATGAACTTTTCCAGAGTAGCTCTATGTGAGAAGTGGATAGAAAGACTTGTATATTCTTGAAATCGTTTTTTATGAATAAACATGTGAAATGCAATACTTCATACTCCTACATAAAATCTAGTGCTGCCGAATTCTTCAAAAAGTCAATTAATTAGTGAATCAGAACGTCTGTGTGAGTGTAAGAAAGTAGTAGTAGTACTTTCATCTAAACTCCAAAAACATGCAATGATTAATCCAATTTTAAAGGGTAATGAAATCCCAAGTTGTCATGTCAGAATAAAGCAACATCCTTCTCACAAGCATTTATTTTCAAAAACATGCACCACCAAATGTGGCTTTTGCATTTGTGACAACCAACACCACTCTGGGGCCAAACAAATTGTCGCCAAATGTCCAAAACTGAGACTTGCCTCCAAAAAACATTTTAATTGCAATTGCAACAAAAGATAAATGGGGTGATGAATAATAATAATAAAACAAACAACAACAACAAAAAAAACATTACCATTATGCACTCCACTGACTTGGTCAATCACATAAAATACCAATTACCAATTATGATGTCAGAAAACATAAATCAGTTTGCTTGGGTACGAATATGTTTGCAGGCTATTGTACGAGTATTTGCTGAGGCACCCGTCCAAACCTTTCCTGTAACATCAGATCAAATTCCCTATTAATTCAGTGAACTCTTCGAGTCTGAGACTTCTGCCTCACCACATCTCAGGCTTCCAGTCCAACTCAGACTCCTGTCGTCTGGAGAAATTCTTCAGGCAGTTCCACAGTTGGATGGTGAGTCGTTTGTAAGGATGAGAACAGAACATTTGGGGGCCACTTTGGGATATGATCCGAGAAGAAGTATAGAAGAAAGGGTAGGGAAAGAAGGAAAAACAAATGGATTGACCTTAGATAATTAGCACTGTGCTGAATAAGATCAATAATTTAGAAGTAGTAAAAGGTAAACATCTTGTTTCTGCGAAATCTCAGTGCAGCTGTGTTTGCAGCAAGAATTTGCATAATTTCTCTTAGTGCGTACTGGGAAGCTCAATTATCTTTGCAGCTCACAACCCAGCTGATCTAAAAACAGAGTGTGTTTAGTCAAATGGCTAGCCAAGTTCATTTTATGTCTGCATGAATAAACTGATTGTCCATTCCTTGAAAGCACAGTCTGCTCTAATAGCCCAGTAATCCACATTAATTCTGTTAAATAATCTAATAAAGCATTTTGTTAAACAAAATTAGAGTCAGTATGATAATAGACTACCTACAAAATTGTTTTCCTTCCACTTTGGGGCCAGGCTTTGCCTAAGGAATGGTGAATAGCACAAGGAATATGCAATTCCAGCCCAAGTTTCCTTGCATGGAAGCAAAACATGAGAGGGAGAGATATCTGGGGAAAGCCATAAATATCTTTCTCCTGTCAGATTAAGTCCTAAAACTGTCTTGGTTGTTGAAAACTAACATTTATAGACATGTCCCAAAACCTTTTATTACTTGAAAACTGTAAAGAAAGAAGCACAAAATAAATGTATAATCTGTGTGA
>NW_015113571.1:97511-102021 GCF_001443285.1 Poecilia latipinna
AGATATATATAGCATAACCTAATGACTCAGCATAACCTAATGACTATAAAAATTAACTGAAACAAATAAAACGCTGGGTGAGTGAATGTACAGAAGGGTGCAGAATACAATTTTCTAAGAGGAATAGTAAAACTCAAAAAGACCAACAGCATGGAAAATCCTGGAATCTTATTTTTTTTTTCTCTCAAAAGTTAGATTCTGTCCAAATTACCTGCATTGCTTAGCTGCTGAGTAGAATAGAAGAACACAATCCACTTAGGAGGTATAATTCACATCTCAGCAATATTGTGGCAATGTCATACATCATTCCTTGTTCAAGCGTCTATGTGCCTCCACTGTTTTGCAAATATTGATAAAGTTGCATCATTCAATGGAAAAAAAAAATAGAAGAGAGATCTCTTTCTGCCAGTGGACAGAATGATTTTATATTCTCTCTAACAGTGTGATGGATGATGAAATGCTGGCCTCAAAAACAAAAGTAAACAAACACAACAAAACAGCATACTCGGCTAGAATACCCCGAGGATGTTCAGTAAAGAAGGAAAAGGAAATTGATATTCTCTCAAAACTGTTTGCTTTTGTGACTCTATTGAGGATAAGTGTGCTTGTGTTACAGTTTTTGTCAGTCGCATTGGTGCATTTCCCAGATCAGAAATGAAATTCTCAAAACTATTTGTTCAGTCTTCAAATCATTATGTCACTTGTTCACATCAAAACATAAAAGAAGCTGCTTCTCATTCTGTTGAACACATTGCAAATGCTTGTGCACATCCAGGCAAGTGATTATGTACGTTTCCCTGCTTTTTCCTACATTTTCAATTGTTTATGTGATGCTGATCAAAATGTATTATAACGGGTTTCTGTTGAATATTCTCAACCTCCACAACATTTAAACATAACTCAGTTGCATAAGTTTTAACCATGCAAAATGATTGAACAAGTTGTCATAATATGTCAAGCATATTTACATACATTTCCATAAGACATTTTTTTCTGAATCTGTTCTGAATTGGTAAGCTGCTTCTTTGTGAATCCTGACTTTCTCCGGCAAAAATAAACATGTGCACCATTAGCTCAGCCAGATGTAGCCAGAGCACAACATGACGTTAGAGGCAGAAGAAGGGCGTAGGGTTAGTGTTATGCCAATTTCCTTTGTTCCAGCTTCATTTGGCAATGGCTTGTGACCCACAACAAGATGTCGATGCAGTTCCTTTCAAACGATTTTCTATTCCTCAAACCTGTTGAAGATTTTTTTTTTTTTTTCTCAGAATGGAGATGGAAAGCATATAACCCCCATTTGCCAGCCACATACCCATATGTCAGTTCTGGGTGCCATGGATGCACTGCATGATCACTTCACTGCAGATGCCTGCAAAGGCTGGATGTGACTCTCTAACAGATTCTTTCTACGCTGCACTGGAAGAGTGGATATTTGTTGTGATATGGATGAGAATGTGTAGCCCAACTGCCAGGAATGACATGAGAGGTTTAGGAAGAATGCACAGTAATTCCTACAGCACTGCATGCATGTTTTCTTTAAGGAGATAGACCTATGTTTCAATTTCTAATTCTATTTTACAATAATGTGAGGTTCTGTCAAAGGATTATGATAAATAGATTGCTTATCTTTTGTAATGAAGTAAATAGGTAAGTTTCTAAAAAAAAAAAAAAAAACAGAAAAGTGAAATAAAATCATCACAGTCTGACAGACCCCGTATCACAATGTTTATGTCAATGGGATACAGGATACAGCACTATTTCAGTTGATTCAAACACAGAAAGAAAAGCGGCATAGTGCAGGATACAAAAGAAGTGACTAATTAATTAACTGTATCAGTAACAGCTTTATGGGGAGCATGAGTATGTAGAGTGTTATGGAAATCTCATTATCAAAGAATAAGAAGCTGTTTCAATAATAAGAGAAAGATTAATCTTTGTCTTTAAGGTTCTTTATTCGAAGGCAAAAGCATTCAAAGACCCTTCCCACTGAGTGCAGTCAGGAGAAGAGCCCTGACCAACACACATCACATCGTTATATAGTCACAGCAAGACAAAGACCCACCCAAAGTCTGATCTTATCTCTACTACCAGATGGACCACAGAGACAATCCTGGCCCCCACCTCATGAACTATCCCTCACCTTGTGGAGGGGATGATTTTATGACAGGAAAGAGAGCTGATAAGGATTTCAGGAGAAACTTCTAATTCTTCGTTGTCAGTTACTCATGGGTTCAGGTCAAAAAAGGGTACAAACTACATTTCACACACGTCAGTCCTTTAAGACAATCACCAGATCAAGCATTTTACCCAAGATGTCTTCAGGTCTCTTCTGCTATCACAACTGTGGAAGCATCTAAACATTATCTGCAAACTTATTTAATGGACAAACACATCTTGCAGATTTACAGAAACAAAGCAGATATAATCTGTAAATAAACGAGAAAAAGTATCATCAGTGAAACTAGAAAAAAACACAGTAAACATGACCAAACACTGAAGATGAAACGAAATACATAAATAGCACAGATGTAAAAACCTACAAAACTAAGAAAACTCAAATCCCAAGCAATAGATAAATAGACAGAGAGCATATCTAAAAAATAAATGCATTTTAAGCTTTTAGACTCTGTACTGAGGAGAGTAGTCGGAAACAAGTTCAGAAATATTTTTTGAAAATTTCATCATTCCACAGGGGGAATATTTCTTTCTATAGATGTTGAATCTTAAAGCAGTGCAGAATCCAAAAATAATGCTAAGCTGCTGAATATAATATTCAGCCCACCACAGGCGGTTCGGACAGCAGGATGTTCAGACTGATGGTAGGCTGTGCTTAACTGCAGTACGCCTTTAGACGCCATATACAATGCTTGGTATTTGATAGAAAATAGCACACAATTATTTTTTTCTTCAGTTTTATATTATTTTAAAAGCTGTCAAAACCAATCACCTTGCAAAGCTGTCAAGGTGATTGTCACATTTTTATACTCATATCAGTCTGCTTTACTTTGCCCTTTTTTTTCTTTCTGTTTACCATTTTTTCCTATGACATATGTGGTACACCTGTGACCTAACTGTGAATGCACGGAGAAAACGTGTCAGTGTGATCCACTTATTCATTCCCCACCTTCTCAGCATGGGGTCTGGAGTCCGCCAGTGTGTTGGTGAGTGCATGCAAAGCACGCGCAACTGAACACGCAGCTGTTATCCTGCCACTGTTATCAGCTTTCATGAGGGATAGAGAAGGACAACAGAGAAGAGCTTGTGCAAGATTCAGTCTTAAGTGTGCGTTTGGTGTGATGGAGACTGTGAGAAGGCATGCAGTTGCTGCCTTTGTCCTGTGTGAGGCAGCAGAGATACAGCTCCTTTTCCTTCATGGCACACGCTGCCGCATCATTGACACACAAGAAAACTCGCACACAAACACGTTTGACGCTCCCACAGAGACACTCACCGGGGCCAACATGTTGGGCACAGATTTAGAATGGACACAACAGATCACTAGCTGGTCAAGTCTCTTCGTTTTAAATGGACACAGATGGTGATGGTGCATAAAGTATGTGGATGGGGAGGAGGAGTGCCTGGCGAAGGACTGGGATTTGTTACAAAACATTGTCTTGTATGGAAGAACGGGGTTTAATTCTACCTCAACAAGAAAAAGCTGTTTTTGGCACCTTCATGAGTAGGGACAAATGTGTGCGAGCAGCTGATTGATGGAGTTGTTTTGCCTGGAGAAATGGAAAAAAAAAAGAGGTTAGGAATGCACTGAAGCAAGACAAGGTGAGCATAAGGCAATATCTGTCTTGAATTCCCCCCCACCCACCCAAAAGATAAATATGTTTTTGTCCTTGGAAAGAATAGCAGAGTGTGGCTCCGTCCTCATCTGAGTTGAATGGAGGCTGTTCTGTGTAGTCATTCATATAGTAATCCTTCAAGCATTTATCACAGCGGTCTTCTCTGTCAAGACATTTTCACTTCATCTCAGAAATCATTCCCGTCCTCCAAATGGCCCAGTCATGAGTGACAGGCCACACATTGCTACCTTTGGCCCTAACAGGTGGTGCATGATGATGTGCTTCTGCCACATACACACATACACACGTGCATGTGCAGAGAGAGAGAGGGCAGGTAATGAAAAACACCTGCGGTCTTGACAACTGACACCTAAATGATAAATATTAAATAGAAAATTAGGCATGCTAAATATGCAGCACGCTAATTAGGAAGAGTCGCAGCGGTGACTGTTGTAACAGTGAGACTCATTGGGTTTCTGGCATTGTGTTCTTATAAATAGATTCATGAGGCAAAGTGGTCTGCTCAAGGTCTGCTAACCAAGGTGGGATGTGGGAAATAATAACAACTGAATTCTGATGATTGGTAATGAGGATATAAGCTGTAAATATACACATTTTTGTATTTGCTTCTGTTTCCAGTCTTGCATATTTCTAACTGCCCTGTGTGTTCATCAACTGGTGCTTGGATTGCTAAAATTATATATCATGGCATGTTTTGA
>NW_015113571.1:107573-166816 GCF_001443285.1 Poecilia latipinna
ACTGCAAACAGGACTTCTAATTGTTTTTCTTCAATAATAGTTTTTTTTCTTACTAGTATTCTGTAAAAGTCCAGAGTGCAGGACTAATATATCTACTTTTGAAAAATTCTCTCATCCAAGCACTGGATCTTGGGAGTTCTGCCAGAGTTACCATCATTCTCTGATTAATGCTCTTCTTACAGAGCCAATTCAGTTTAGGTGAATGGCAACATCATGGGAGATTTGCTTGTCTGCCATATTCATTTCGGTTTTGGATGATGAATTGAACAGCGCTCCGTGACACGTTCATAACTTCAGAAATTGTTTCTGAACCTAATCCTGCTTTAATGAAGATATTATGTATTTTCCAGGCACAGGGTGCAATTTTATATTCCAATCAAGTTACCTTCAGTTGCTATATAAGTGTTGTGCATGTCCAACATACAACGCCGACAAAATCTGACTTGACTTAATAGTTGTGTCAGTCACTTTGAAACTGACCTAGCCTTTCCAACACTTCCTTCACCATGGCATCACATCGTCGATTCTCGATTTCATCCATTGATGTCTTGTACAAGAGCGCTGTGGTTGGTATGATAAGCTCAGCAAACAAATTTTCACCAGGTAATTGCTAATTGCTAATTGCTAACCAGGTGTTTGCTAATTGCTACTGCTGCTGGTCTGATGCAGCTGAGTGGGGGGGACACAGAGGAGGGTTGCTCTGTGGGGCTGGACCTCAACTGGGGACTGAAGCTCTAATTCAGAGTTTTGAGGCAATAGGCCATTGCTCATTCATTGGACATTGAATGAGCAAGAGTTTTGCACCTCCAAATGGCTGCCACAGAGGATTCAAGGATTCCTCAAACATGCATGAATGAGTCAACGTAACATTTGAGGTATGTGCATTATGACATTATGACATAGAACTCAGAAAAGCCGATTTTGCATAATAGCCCTTCCCACCCCCTTCAAGTACTTCACAACTTTAACTCTGACTTGTCTGGCGTGTTTCTTTCCCTTTATGATATTATTTGCACCATAGTGTTTCCTAACAAACTTCTTAGGCTTTTGTGTTGCAGATGAATTGATGAAATCACACACATGGGACTTCTATTTACCAATTATGTGACCTCAGATTAAAATTTTGCTCTGGATTTTATTTCGAGGTGTCAGAGTAAAGGGCAGCAAATACTGCACACTTTTCATGAAAACATTTTGGGGAAAAAAACAAAAAAAAACATGCATTATGCCATGATTTGGTGTTGGTAAAATCCTAATAAAATACACAGAAACTTGGGGATGAAATATAATAAAATGCAGAAGGGATATGAATACATTTGTAAGGTGGTACATATCCAAACACGATTAGATAGAGTTCAAGTAAGCTGTTCCACAACTCTATAGTTACTCTAAGGGATTTCTTTGCTAACTTCTGTAATACTGAGAAAAAAAGCACGCTCTCATCCTGTTGAGTCACATGTTCCAGAAGTTACATAACCACACAAATATGCTATGAACTTCTTTTAGTTGGATACATTTATGTCTCAACACATTTACACTGAGATCTGCAACACTGAAGTTAAGTAATCAGCTCTGGGAAATCTAAATGAGAAGTCACTGGAAGTGATTCTCACACTTAAACTTGTGGGATGTTGCTGGCTTACCAGCTTCCCCAGAAAATCCCATAAAAGCTTGGTCTCTCTCATCAGCAGTCCAACTTGTGCTCAGAGCCAAGGGATTTAAGATAGCATCCCTTTATTTTGGAAGGCTAGAGACTCAGCAGTGAAGGATTTCAAAGAATGCTCCAAAGGGATGGTATCTTCATCAAATATAATTAACATAACTCCAACTTTTGCAAAGCTCAAGGTAAGGTCTGTAATTAAAGGAGCTATGTCATGCATGCACTGGATGCCTAAGCGTTTTACAGCACATCATAAATTCAATATGGAATGTTGAATTCAATAACGGCAATTCTGATTTGGCATACACTTTTGAAACGACAATCCATGTTAGAAGAAATGTTTTGTGGGGGTACAAAAGTATTATACTTCCTAAAGTATTGCCTCCTCCCCTTCCCCACACCCTCATCTTATTGGAGACAAGTAATGATTGTTGCAGCTACATATAACTACACAAAACACAATCAGCGCAAAACATTCATTGTTTGTTAGAAATGTCTTGCTTTTTCTTCACCATGGACCACTCAATCTCTATATAGAAATGATTAACAAAAATCAAACTTCTAACATCCTTGGCCCTAACCTGACCATTCCTTGAAGAACTTTTTGAAGGTACCCCTATTCTTGGCAGGTACAAAATTATTTTATCTGGGTGGCAGGTTGAGGCAATTGGTAGTTGTACTCTCACAACAGGTTGGATGGAAAGGTGAAAGCAAGAGTGCTTTGGGTTCGCTTTACACTGATGACTAAACACAGGTGCAATCCATCACTCACTGTTATGGCTGACTTAACTGTGTGATATGCCGTTCTATTTACAGAGGGTGTCGATTTCAGAGCTTTCGTCTCAGAAATAAATCCCCCCCAGCAAAGCATCCGTTCTAAGACCTCACCTACGTTACCTTTTTCAGCCGAGTTTACACGTTGTCCATGTGTATGTATGTATTTTTGCTGACTACTCCAACATATTTTTTGTATACTGTGCAAAAGTAAATATTGTAAGTTTATTGCTCGTCCTATATTGGCCATAGGAGCGACAAGTAATATGCAAGGGTGCTTGTCTTGTGCATCTCTGTATTGGTGCTATGATTGATAAGCGACCTGTCAAGGCTTTTTCCCTGTCTCCTGCAGATGACAGCTAGGATAGGCTTCAGACTACCCTTCAACCCTGAACAGAATAAAATAAGTATGAAAAATGAAACAGTGAATGGATATATCCAGCATAATCCTGTCAAAGTTGGTCCCTGAGGTGGAAGTCTGTCCTCAATAAAAACACATGAAACACAAGCAGACTGCAAGCATGTATTTTGCGCATACACTAGAACGCACCCATGCATGGAGGTGCAGCGTCACAGGCAAGTGATCTAAGCATTTTCCTGTGTTCTAGGAACCCTTGATGGGGAGGGAATGAAATTAAAGAAGGCGCTTAATGCAGTGCGACACCTTCATTTCACAAAGTAAATGGCAATTAGTCAAGTGTACACAGACCTTGAAAGTTAGCAGTGTGAAAAGAAATTGATTTAAATATAACATGAAAATGTTAATAACAGGAAACAATTTGTCTGTTTTACCAGTGTCAGTACAAAAAAGGGGGAAAATATTACTTAAGCAAATTTTGTACTTGTTGTAATTTTGAAACATGCGTCCAAGGATAAAAGTTGGTCTGGACCAACACATCCGATTCTGCATTAGGACATGATGCAGAAGCAACGTTCTCTTGAACTTCAGTCCTTTAGCTGTAAAGGAATAGAATATGTGTAGAAATAAAGATGTTAAAAAAACATAAATCAAAGTCTGGCTGACACAAATTACAGTCAGTCAACATTTTTTTTTTTTTTTTGAATAAGTAAGACCAAATAACAGGAATTATCTATTAAAATTATAGAATAGAATATATTGATAGAGTGAACCGGAGAAAGCTTCAGTAAAATGGCGTTGTTGTAAAGTTGCCACAGACTGAGCAGCTACTCTGAGTTCTGGATTTTGTAGATGTCCTCAGGCTCCCAAGCCTGCCATGTCCCTGCGGAGCCAGAACATCTGTCAGTGTGGACAGAGTCACACGAAACACGAATAATTTCCTTGGACATTATTAGTTACTGTTAAGACAGCAGAAAAGAGGTTGTGTGATAGGTAACACAGAAAAATAGACTATCAAATGGCAGATACCAGGAATTCAATTTAAATAGAGAACAAAAATGTTAAAGAAGAAATGTTTAGTCCTCAGTTAACACGTTCTTTACCTGGACACGAAATTGGCCTCATTGTAGCAACATAAGCTTTATTCATCTGGGTCCTCTAAGGCATTCTTCAGCAAGAAGACACTTTGAATATCCCCAGCATATTGTCATTCCATGCTGAGGTTTTTCCAGTAAAAGATGCCCAACAGGCATTCTGATGAAAAATATGAACATCTATAATTTTATTTTGACCTATTTGTGTCTCTGCCCCAAGCCTGCCTTCAGGGGGAGCAACCAATAAATAGGTATTTTTGACTGCTTGTGTTAGCAAGGACATGCTGGTTGATCTAAGTTTCCCTTTAATGAATCATCGAATATTATCATTAGTTCATAAGAAAAGTTATTTTGTGCAGGGAAAGAAGTTCATCAATAAAACTTTCTTATTATGTTTCATCAGACTCTTCTCTTTACAAGTTCCAATCAAATGTCCCTGACATATTAAGGTTTAAACAGTTTTTGTTACTATAGCTGGACTGATCTTAACACGTGCAACTGACAATGTCTTTCCAATTATTAAATTATTAAAATTATTAAAACTCTTATTGGTGTTGTATTTTTTAAAAGGCTCAATTTTCCCCAAGATATTTACTCACGGTAGCCAATTAGTTGGGGCATTACTTACTACTGCTTGTAATCATCAGTATCAAGCGAAGTCAACTTTTTAGAGATTTATATTGTTTATAATATGTTATTAATTAAACAAAAGCATACCTAGAGTGATACCTTGATTCTTTCATGCACATTTGAGGAATCCTTTAATCTCTCGTGGCAACCATTCAGCTGTCCAAAATGCCTGAGTGGACCGAGCGCCACCTTTGAGGCACAGTTGCTCCTTTGAGCTGGAGTTTCCAGGTTTCTAAGCTTCAGTAGCCATCCCCACTAAACGTCCCCACTCAGCTCCTTCAGACTAGCCAGAAGCAATTAGCAAACACCTGGTGAAAGTCGGCATCAGCTGATCTCATTATACAAGCTACGTTTCAGTGAAATGCTGGTAAAATGTTGTTAAAGGCTCAAAAGAGGAGCTGTTTTGTGTTGACTTCCTGAAGGAGGAGTTTTAGAAAGAGCAGGAGTTTTTACAGAGCCCAATATTAAGGCTTAATATTACGAAATCAAATTTCTCAATTTCATATTTGATATAACATTTTTATAGCAAATGGAGGTAATATAGTTACTTGACTGTGCTATAAAATAGCACTGTGTGCCTTGAAAATACATTTAACTGTATTCCTCAATCTATTTACAGAACAACCAACAGAAAAATCTACGTGCACACACTAGAAAAGACATAAAAGTCACCCCAGACACCATTGCCATTAAAGATTAGGATTGAAACTTTTCTTTTCTATGAAATTTAATGTTTGAATGGCATAGTTTTTCCTGAACCATTTCTGTAGTTCTCCTGCTATTGGCTTACACATAAAGACTGCTGGATGACACACTGGTCACTTTTCCTCACTTGCTACTTTCTTTCACTACTCTCCATGTATCCGTTATTTCTGTAATATTATTGCTGCCATTAACTATACGAGCTCTCTTTTATCATCCATTGAAAATACAGCTGAACTAGTGTTTCTCCATAACTGTATCTCTTTCTTGGAGGGGGCCATCAATTGAGCTATTTTCCATGTGCTTTTTCCACTGTATACACTTGGCACTCCTGCAGCAGTTCTGTATTTAGCTTTTTCTCTCCTGGCCATTCATTCTGAGCCAAATTCTCCTGAAGGATTTTTTTTTTCCTGTGGTATTCCCTTGCTATACACACTTTAGAAGAAAAATGCAAATGAGTACTAAAATAAAGTTCTCCTCATTGGTTCCTTATTTACTTAAATTTAAATAAAAAACAAATATTTTTTTTTTCTAAAAGTCTAAAACAATAATAATACAACAGACACAAAAAGACATGCACATACATCCACACAACTCATCATCTCCTCCAGGCTGTCCTTTCACTTTCTAAGTCATTTTATTTCACTCCTCTAATCCCTTGTTCAGCGTAAGGCATTTTATTCTTTGCCTGTCAGCAGTTTGAAAAAGCAGGCTCATAACCACTCATGGCATTGTGTTGTACAATTACACTGACAAATGCTTGAGTGATTTCCTAGGCAGTGTTTTATCCAAAAAAAGAAAAGGAAAGGAAAAAAAAAACATACAAGGAGGTTAAAGGAAAAGCTTGAGTATAACACAGCTGATATATTTTATGGGGCCCTTCCTGTGAATAATTAAATTCAAAAATTTCTTAATAATCTCAAAGAGAAATTAAATGTAATTCATATTCTTCAAGGTTCTTCAAAGAGTTGTTATGGACGCTGATCGCTACTGGCAGAAAAGATTTCCTGTAGCAGTCTGTATTACAGCGGCTTTGAGGAAGCCTCCAACTGAAGACACTCAATTGATATGTAACAGTCCCATAAAGAAGCTGCCCATAATTTTCTTGTTGGTTTCCGAGACATGGAGTGAAAATAAAAAATGGTTAGAGTGCGGTCTACCTGTGGCACTCCTGTGCAGCTGACCACCTGGTTAGACACACAATCCTTCAGTCTTAAAAAGTGTGCTGTGTTTGTCAGATAATCATTGATCCTTACTTTGAGCAGAGTTCCAAAGGACAAGGTGAGCCTGGCTGTTCGCGCTTGTCTCCCTAATGCCGCTCTCAAAAGGTGAAAAATGAGGGCACCTTTTTTTTAGTACCTAGGTTTGGTTTTGCAATACCTTTTAGTACCTAGGTTTGGTTTTGCAGTACCTTTTAGTACCTAGGTTTCGCAGTTTGTGCAGTGAAACTCCTCCTCTTCCTGTTGAAACTGAAAGTAGGTGAATAAAGTGCACTGTGCGATTAATAGTTCGCCCAGCAGCTTCATGTCGTCAGTCCTTCATGGATGGAGGCCCCGTAAGCCTTTAAGCAGGTTTAGATAACGGACAGATGGGTTACTCTGACATACAACAAACAGAAATTATTTTGTTCTTGACCTAAAAGAGCAAAAATACCATCTTGATTTAGCAGAGAGAAAAAAGGTTTTACGTATTTTTTATCAATTGAATATAAACATCTTGTAAATATCCGATCTCATAGGTTTCGCAAAATGAGTAGCCTAATCTGGGAAAAAGGGCATCCAAGAGAAACATTTTAAATTAAACCAAGTCTGGTTATGCTCCAGTTCTAAAAATAATTTGTATATTTCCCCTACTTCCTTCAGTCCCTGACTCCTCAGTCTGTTTTCATCCCATTGTGTGTATCTATGCTTGTGTGTGTGTGTGTGTGTGTGTGTGTGTGTGCGCAGAAGGGTGGTGAGGACCATTTGGTGGGATGGAATCTGGGGCACATGAAAAATTGAAACTCTTCTCTGGGGGTCCTCATCATCAGCATATGTTACTCTCATCTCTGCTTCACCGTCTTTTTTCCCCCCATTTTGTCAGCTCCTTCTACTATTTGTTCCCTTCACTGAGGCAAAGGTTCCCTCTCTACTCATTCAAACTGTTCTCAGCCATTCAAGACATTCACTCCGAAACTCAGAGCCGGAAATAAATTCCCTACCTGAAATGACACTTTGCTTCTTACTCCGACAAAGTGTTTGTTTACATGAGTAACATTATTCCCCTGAGATCTATTTGGCACCATTAAGCATTTGGCCTATTCCGCGATACCACCCCCTCACTGGCAAAACCTTATATGCGCCTCTGTTTATTTTAATAGCAGCTACTAATTACTTTGTGCAAGATGCACTGTTGTTTTTCTCCTCAAGTGTGTTATTGAAAAGTAAAAGCAATTAGAGTTCTGCAGTTTTTCTAACTCACTTTTCAACTGAATTGGATCATCTCCTGTCACACTTTTTCTTACTAACATCTTTGTACTTTTTCAGCTACCTTGTCTATCAGTTAAGTCCTCATCCACTTTACCTTGTTATTTTTAGGTGGCTCCATGGGTGAAGAATGTCTGCGGCTTTGAGGTTCTGAATCACCCACTTGGGAAATGAAAAGGGGATGATAGAGAAAGAGAGATGAGAGCATGAGCTACCCCATAAAGGAAAACTGGGCAAATAGCCAGACATTTAAAGCCCTCCTTTACAGGGAAATGACTTAATCAGATAAACAGGTGTGCTGAAGCAGAATCCCAATAAGCAGCCCATCGGATCTGAAGGATTCATAGATGGGGGGCATTTATTGCGAGCACTTTTTGACCTTCAGGAGCAACCTGGGACTCTGTTAAACATGACACACTTAGGTCCATTTGGCACTAATTAGACAAATGGGAAACATGAAAACTTTTCTGCCAAAAGCACTCTTATTTATACTGTTGAACCATCTGCCCGATCAAGAGGGAAATTTAAACATTGTGGATTGAGGACGGGATGTGTGTTCCTGTTTGTTTGTCTGAGAGGAAAGGGAAAAGTTATTTTCTCTCCTGGGGCAGAGCAGTTTCCTAAACACATTTGGAGTGTTTTTCTCAAGTGGCTCAGCAGCAATCTCTGAGAGCACGTATGTTTGTGTGCGTGTGTGTGTGTTTGGTACAGCTACATTTTGTTGATGATGCTGTCAGTGCTGCTGGCATCTTGGATGCATCCCAGAGTCTCTCCAGGCAAAAGAGGGTGACGATATATCTCCTCTTGCATCAGACACACATACGCAAACTCATGCTCCTTCCATCTTCCTCCATCCTCTGTTCTCCCTTGTGTGGCCTTGGTGGGTTATCTGTGTTGGTAGAAACAAAGAGTGTGTAACTAAGCACATCCTGTCAGACCGTCATGGTATCTTCCCCTGGTCCAGACCTAACCTTCCCTTCATGCTCCGTTTGCCTGTTATCCTCAGGGAGTGGCTGCTATGAATAAGAGCCCAGCAGTCAGGAAAGAAGCAGCATTGCATAAAAATTTCTGACATACAGGAATCCTCATCATGTCCCCCGCTTGGTAATGACAAGATTATTTGTTCATCTACAGTAGAATAATATTAAATTTTAAAATATTAATATTAATTCAGAGGATTGGCTTCTGAACATTGAGCATCTAGTAAGATTTATGCATTTTGAAGGTAAAATGATCCAACAATTTGTTGCACTCATCAAAGGCAAGTGTCAGTAAAAAAAAAGAGTATTACAATCTTTTAAAGACACAAAAGTATCATATCAAAAATACAATTTATTATATAATCTTATTTTTGTTTTCAATTGTTTTCATGTAGTTGTAGTCAATGAGAATTTGACAACCATATTATATTGGGAAGGCACCCCCTGCCCTGTTTGATACTGAAAATAGATATTTCCAGGTAGACATACTGAATATAATAATGCGAGAATATCCCTCTGTTCATGTTCTAGTTGACCTAGTTTCCTTTTAAAAGCAAAATGTTTCAACTGGTTTTATACATAGGCTTACATTACTCCTAAAAATGTGATCTATGTTTTTCTGATCATTGTAATAATGACACGATGATGGGTGTTAAGATAATAACCTGGGAAAAAGTGCTCTGATCAATAAGAGGAATGGATATCACAATTCAAACCCAAACAGCCATTGCATCTTAATTCAATTCCTCTGGAAACCTTTTCAATAAACTAAAGTGCAATTTCTATAAAACAGAGAATCCGCCCGTCAGTCCTCATCTGTAAACAAAGATAATGCCCACATTTCCTGCAAGGCAAGCAAGGCAACCTTGTGGCAAGCAAAATTGTTCTGTCAACTCCTGTTTATATGTCTTCCCTAGATTGCTTTTTCATGCATCAAAACGGGCTTGATGGTATACATTCAAATCCCACACGCTGAAAGTGCCTCAAGACCTGTTACATCAGCCCTGATGAGCCACAGTAAACATTTGTCTGTCAGTTGGTTACAATCCACATATAAAATTACCGCCTACATTATTTCTCAGGGACTGTAAAGCACTTTGGGTTTGTGTGATGGGCATGTTCGACAGTGTTAAGCATGAAATGCTTACCAGGTTACCTTTAAATATACCTCTCAAGGTTACAAGCTGTTATTTAATAAAAAGACAACATAAGACTTTATATATGGCTAATATGTTTGCTGTCACTTCATTGCGATAAAGAATAGATGCACAGTCAGTGCCAGAAAAATAATGTGAACGCTGGAGAAAAAACAAAACAAAACAAAGCAGTTTTACAGGTGTTTCAGATGAATCAAGAGCACATGAGTATTTCCAGTGTGTGAAAACAACGTTGGTGGCTTTTAAAACACTACGTTTTGACTGACACTAAGCAATCTGCCATCATTTACATAAATAAATTTAAATATCAGTTTAATTTTTAGCATTTTTTTATTTATTTAACAGCAGCAGCTTAAAGGGTTTTTTTTTCTTTCTTTTTTTGCATGTTTCTGTCAAAAAAACCGCTCAACATTAGAGTTTGTCCACATTATATTATTAATAGTCTAGCTGAAGAACATATCACATCTAGCAAAAGCATTTGAAGCATCCAGAGATATCTAATGGAAGATCATGTCAGTCAAGAAAATGAACCTGCCATATATTAGAAATGACAGTGATACCATCCATTTCTCTTTCATATTTTCTGTAGAGTAATGGCAGATACATTAAGTAGTCTTATCATTAATCTATGTCAGCTATATTAATTAGCTGTCGTTGTGGAATAACAAGTTGTGCAACAAGGAAAAAAGCTGGATAAGCAAAGTTACAAATTCACCTTTGACTAAATAAAGACACACTCCAGATTGAAAGAAATGATTGTCCTTTTTTAATTAGTTTTTTTTTTTTTATTATCTGTCATACAGCCTTGACATGTGTTGATCTAATTAAAAAAAAAAAAAAAGTATTTTACTACCAGTAAATAAGGAGTGTTAATATTTTAGTTGGATTTAAATCAGCTTCATGCTGTCAAATATGCAATTAAAGTGTCGTGCTCTGTTCTTGTAGTTACTCATATTGGACATGGTCAAACAATCAGGATTAATGCACACCTTTATGCATGAAGCGGTCAGGTCTGCTGGGTGGCCTGAGAAATATCAAGAACTGTGTTGGACTGTCATTAGGGTCTCACTCAAATTAATGACCCAGAAAATTTAAGCTGTTAAAATGAATTGCCAAAAAATTAATACACAGCACCACTCTATTATGTCTCACAGAAACATCTCCACGGTTTAATTCCCTCAGCACAGTAACCTTAACACATATGAATCATTAACATATCATCTGATTTCTTTCATGGCCCATTGAAATTGCAATCTCAACTTCTAACTTTAGAAATAGATACAATTGTAATGAAGAAGTCAGAGCAAATAAAGCACACAGTGTGTTTATTCAGCATTTGGACATCTACTTGCTACATCTATGAAGCTTCTCTACAGTTTTCTTCTTCATCAGAAGCTGGCAGTTCTGATCCTGAACCTGTCCTTTATCAGATTTATCCACTGTCTCTGCTTTACTATCTAATAATTTTAAAATTCCCAGCAGCTGCAAGACTCTATTACCATCACTGCTCCCAACAAAATCAGCACATGTTTACATACATGCTGGTATTTGCACAGTTTTTTTTTTTTTTTACTCACTTATAACATTTCTGCTAGTATTTGCACATCCCTGCTGTTGCACAATTTTTATTGTCACTTATTGTAATTAGTTTGTTGTCAATTGCACCGACACATTTTCAATATTATTTTGAATTAACCTACTGAGGTGTCCATTCCTTTGGATCGGAGAAGCTATTTTTAATAACTGCACAGTATTATGTTGAAGTTTTGCCCTTACAGTACACATTTTTTTATTCGTTATTCTGTTTTTGTGTATATTTTATATTCTATCTTTGTGTGAATCTACTAGCTTTGATTCCTTGTAACTTTGCTGCTGTTGAACTGGAATCTCTCTATTCTGAAACAAGTATTCTATTCTATTCTATTCTATTCTATTCTATTCTATTCTATTCTATTCTATTCTATTCTATTCTATTCTATTCTATTCTATTCTATTCATTCTAACAAAAATTATAATCACAATTACTAGAGAAAACTGTGATTTACATTTGGATTTTGTTTTTTCTCTGATGTTAACTTGAACCTTGTTCGATGGCTTTTTCCAAGTGATTCCAATTGATGCAACACCATAGGATCCTAACACTAACCCAGCTGTTGTTTTATGTCTTTTTTTTAATTGTTATTTTAATTTCACACGGTGGATATGTTTTCCAATATTACTGGGCAATATATTTTACTCAAACCTAACTCAAGTAAAAGTTCCTGTTTTGTAAACAACTTAAAGCTCACAGCGCAAACAAATTGTACTTAATTACAATAACATGAGTAAATGTAACTAGTTACTTTCCACCCTTGTGTTCAGTTTGCTTGTCTGGGACATCTGCAGTCGCAGAGGCAAGCAAAGCTTAACCATAAAACAAAGTGAAAGTCAATATATCCATGAATGACGAGATGCTCAAGGCCTGCAAAAATAATGGTGTGTGTAACATTATTCCTAGCATCCTAAATGGAACCTGCCTTAAGGGGAAGATATCTAGCATTAGAGAGCTGTACTCATCTATGCACAGCAGGGAATAAAGGCAAAATCGGATGCAATGTGATCACTTAAATGTCTCAGGAGGTTTGCAACCAAATTTAGAACATTACAAAGCTTGTTTTATTAAAATTCAACTACACACTATAAGCCGCCTGTTACAGCTCTGATCTAAATGCATACTTGCATACTTGTACATCCATATTTGCATGTGAATTAAGAGATAGTTATTCCCCCACCCCTGCTGAGCCAATACTTTCTAAATTAGCATACTGCGTGAAAAGTCAAACAAATGAATGTGGATCTGCTAGGATAGAACAATGTGTAATTGTGTCAAAAAAAGCGAAGAAAGTTGGCATGAATGCCTTTATTTCACTTTTCTACATTATTTATACTTGAAACAAAAACAATGAGATCATTTTAAAATGAACATGTTTGATTTTACTGTTAAAGAAACTCAAATATAATCCATTGTGTATTGTATTTTCTCTTGATATGTTTTCAGCATTTTTCTTCATGTATTATGAACATACTATTTTTGACCCATGACTTATTTTTGTTGAGTCAGATGCGAATGAAGGACCTAAATTTTGCCATCGTCATCATGGTTTTCAGGCCCACATACAGACATAATAGGAGAACAGAAGTTTAAAAATGTTTATTTTGCAATGACTTGAGTAGTGAATGGTTGCTGGTCCGGTGGTGCTGAAGACCGGGAAGCAGGAACACTGAGGAGAAGGCGAAAAGTGAGCGGAGCAATTAAAGTGAGTAAGTAGTGAAAATGGAGGAAGGAGCTTGCTGATTGATGAGAGTGAAATACACAAGGGAAGAGTGAATGGAATCCGGGGCTGTTAGCTTACGTTGTGGTATTAGCCAGAGGGTCGATGGAGACACTGAGCTTTAATGACGAAGTAAAGCACAGAAGGATTGGAGCTGAAAACAAGGAGATCACGCTGGAGGTCTGAGCAGGTGGAGCGGAATGAGCGCTGGAGGCCCAAAAGGTTGGCTTGGTGGTGAAGAAAAGGAGTGAGGATGTTTTCACTGCTGAAGGAGGTTCAGAGTCTTTATTGCTGAAGTGAATCTTCAATGTGGACATTCAGGGAGAGCTTAGGAAGCGAGCCCAAGAGACACCCCAGAGGTTATCTTAGAAAGGAACACGAGGAGATGATTAGATAAGGCCTTAGAGAAACAAGGCAGAACACTAGGAGACACAGAGGGTTTGGGTTACCATGAAGGTTAACGGTCAGGCAGAGGGTGTCTGGCAGCTGGCTCCTCTTATCCACCTGCTAATGACCAGACGAGTAACGCGTGCAGGAGCACAACTGCTGGGCTCCGCCCTTTGGTGGAGAACCTGCAGCTCCAGATCTCCACTGTGTAAACACTGCTTTAAATTCATTTTCTTCTATACCTTGCTCTTCATTGTTTTTATTTGCGACATCTAACTAGGTCATCCTATTCTCGTCATCTTATTCACATAAATTAAAGCGGTATTACCAGTTATCTCCACACATTTGCATCTCTACTCTGTTTCATGAGTAGAGATGTGTTTTGGTATTTTAATGGCTTCCGATCAAATCTCTTTGATCTGTTATTTTGTATTTTTATCTTTTTATTATCTTTTATGTTCTTTGATAATCATTATTCTTTTTATTATCTTTTCTTTGCTTTATAATTTGATCTTTCTTTGTTTGATAAAACTTATTCTGCTCAGATTATTGTGCAAATTGATCATGCTGTAAACTCAGGCGGATCACGTGAACAGGGCGTGCTTAGCTCTGGTTGACTTGGGTTGGGCTCTGATTGGTCTGGTGGTTCACGCTCTCAGCCCATGATTGGCTCATGGTCAGAGAGCGGCTACCTCTGATTGGATGGCTCGCCTGCAAGGATGGAAATGGCCATTCCCCCTTTGCACGCAGGCAAAGGGGGAATGTTTAAGAGATAAAATATGAAAAAGCCCGCGGTTTTTGTCAGAGTCTGCTGAGGATCACGTTCGAATGCCCAGCTACGTTGATGCTCTAGGTCGAAGGCTCTCCGGCCACGTTTTCACGAGGTAAGCGCTGATAACTTGAATGAATCGAGCATCACGTGTTTAGTCAGAGTGTTTTGTACTGTATTCTGTGGGGAATAAATCGAGCATATTTGTTCTAGCAGTAACAGTGTTTGATGCATGTTATTTTGCTGTAATCTGTGGGGAAATAAATCGAGCACATTTAATTCTAGCAGAAACAGCGTTTGGTTTCGTTATTGCCGCCGATCTCCTTCGACCCTGATTTAAAATTTCATAAAACACTCTTGTGTATCTGCATCCAAAAAAACAACATCATTGTAAATCATTAGATTCTCTGGCAGAGGGCTGAGCAGAAGAGATAAAGGTTTACCAGCATATTATTCAATGATTTGCCTTCCTTGTGCAAAGCTCTTCTACTACCTGAAGCCAAATGTTCTGTTTTTATCTATCATCCTATAGCCTGGTAGTAAATTTATATTTTCCACTTAAGTTACATAGCTATCCCTCTAGAGTGTAAAAAGAGGTATTAAGGTGTTGATTACTTTGAATGTTACACCAGCAATGCGACTTAGTAATTTTGGTTTGTTGTTAATTCTTTTTTGCTTGTTATTCGCATGTCTTACACACTTAGATATGTTGGTAACACTTTATTTGAAGGGGGTTGAATAAGACTGACATGACACTTTCATAAGACATTTTGAATAATGTCAACTTTGTATTAAAAGTGTCATAATTTACCGAATGACGCTTTATGACAACAGTCATAAATATTCATGAAGGCTTATTCATATTCATGACAGGTGTTATGTCATGTTTATGAAAGTGCCATGACGGTCTTATTCACCCCCTTCAAATAAAGTGCTACCGATATGTTTATCACACTGGCCTCTGTAGTTGCACATTTTAGTCACCAGAGGGCAGTGCTTAAAGTTAACAGAAGCTTTCCGAAGTATGGGCTAAGATCCATCTTTGGGACTTCCTGTTTGTACTGATTGGATGTTAACTCTGATTTTTCTGATGAAGCGATATGTTTTGGAAAGGCACTGAAGACCAGCATGCGCATGTTGACAATTTTCTGTGTGTAGGGTTAAGTTATGAGATCATCGATGTACTCCACCGTCCAGGGTTGCTGTTACATGTAAGTGCTCATAAAATAATTAATGGAATACCTACTCACGTTTTGTAACTTAGCTCTTTGTATTTTTATTGTGTAATCAAAGGTCACTGTTGCTTTTCTTTAATTTCACCTCTTGTATTCCTTTTGTGCTTTTTCTGTTTTATATGTTTATTTCCCTTTCCTGTAAATTTGCCATATTTCATCTTTGGTTGCCAAACTTTAGCATAAGCCCACATTCTTGTCGTTTGTCATTTTTGTTCATTCTGTCTTTTCTAAAAATAAAAATATGCACATTAAGAACCTAAGGTGTCTTGTGAAGCTAAACATTTCCTAGACTACATTACGTTTTCCATATTTTCTCTCTTTTTGGACTTTTACCTTCCCTAACTTCTGGGGGCTAAAGCATATTGGCTGGACTCTGGCTCCTTTCTGCTCTCTTCCCCCATCCTTTTTTTTTTCTCTGTGGTTCTCATGCATCCCCTTTATCTCTGATGTCTCCTGCCATGTGTCAAATGACACCAGAGCACATTTCTTTGAAAACAACATAGCAAAGCCCACAGAGAAAGAAATAAAGGGTGCAGGAGAAGAGAAGAAAGCATATCAACCCCCCATAGAGCAGCAGTGAGCCATAGGCTCCCCCTCTGAGGCAAGCTGTGGGGGTGCCTGTCACTGCACCCTATCTGGTGCCAAGACTATCACTTCCCTCTCTCACTCTATAAGCTGCAAAACTGTCTATGCCCTGCATGCCTTAGTGTGACAGGGCAAGGTTCCCACTAAGCATTTCCACTGGCAAAAATCAAACGTGTTTGCTGACTTAGTAGCAATGAAGTTAGAGATATTAAATCAATCAACAAAAACTCAGCTTCATTACATTAAAAAATAAATAATCATGTGTAAATGAAAGAATTGCATCACTACATAGTTCTGTAAAAGCAATTATGGCAACATAAAAACGCCATCACATTAGCTTAATTTGTTTTGGGAGGCTGGCAAACTACAGTCATTAAGGCCAACAATCCTTCCCATGTGGAAACGTTGTTAATATTTAGAGCCCCTGTCAGAAACCAATACAGACGGAAAGTGACACCAGCAGCCATGTGGAATAATTAGGACACAAAATACAGTATACAAGTCTTTATCATTAAATGTTTGCATCACAAAATTTAGTCATTTTTAGTCTATCTCTGGAATAAAAGTGTCCTAATTACAGGTAAACACCAAACATGAACCTTTTATAGTGGAGGAAATAATATGGTTCAGACAACGTAATCCCTGGAATGCGGTTTTACTTTCTTTGGCTGCGAGAAGTTCAGCGAGATGCTCCTGGTAGCCGACTGTTTGTTTCTATTTTCACTTTTAGTAGTGAAATGTCTCCCCAAGTTAAAAGAACAATTGAATGATTAGGTTTTACAGAAAAAAGATTTTTTAAGTAATTGCTGCTGAAGATGCTACATCTTTATTTAATAATGAACTGCAGTATCAACTGAAGTCTAAAATTTTAAATAGATTGTCCTCATGATTTACCATGACCATGACAACAGTAAAATTGTCTACAAGTGACTTTGTAGCCCTATTTATCTACTTTGATCAGCTAGAGTCAGGCTCCTGAGCTACTGTGACAGCACTTTTTAATGTTTTTGATCAGGTTTGTTTTGAAACTTGATGCAAGCATCAGTTTTGGTCTTTAGTGTTACATGATCAGAGTTTGTTTTGAGACAGATACATGAGGAAATTCATGACCGTCTCATACTTTAGAAAACTATCCCAGTTATTCTTTTAGTTTTTACAAGATGTAACACTTTCCAGTTGTCCGTTTGTTACTTTGCAGTTGTTAGACCATTGATCTTTGCTTCAAATAGACACTACCACAAGTTGAAGTGCTTTGGAGTATTTCAGGAAAATAAGAACTAATAAGTATCTGTGGCTACTTGTGCTGTGAGGAACTTACTTCTGAAGCTTGAAGTTTATATCTTGGAATAACTAAGTTTGACCTAGCCACACTGGAGTTGCAGCCATCTTGATAGCAGGGCTCACCAACATATTTGCGTCGTACAGGTGGAGAAAACTCATTTTCCATCTGGCACTTTCTCTGGCATCTCATTAAAATGACTTTAAATCATTGAAACACCATGGTGGACAGCTTCAAACATTTTGAAACCTTTGGCGGCATTAACATCACTAACCAAATTGGATGGAGTTAGCTCTATTAGCATCAAAGTACTGGATTTAAGTAGTCATTTTATGTCTCATTAGTCTCTGAACTATGATGGACTTGTGACGTGTCGAGGGTGCACATCTCTTCTCTTGACAAAGCTCATTTTGCAATGCATCAAATGCTGCTATTGTCTTCAGTCGTAGTCATCACCTGTGTTTGTCCATTCGCCCCATTAACTTCTGGAGTGGGTTCCAGCTTCCCTTGGAACCAGCACAGGATAGGCGGTCATAACTGAACACAAAAAAACAGAAAGTCTTGGTTTGAATGTCAATCTAATAGGCTAAATTAAAGGTCCCAATTCATTAGCTGTTCACACCAGATGTTGAGAAATCAGTCAGTGGTATAATTCATTCTGAAGAAAATAGCTTAATGAATCAGATTGAGATAATCGGTATTGCAGATATGGAACAACATACATACTGTATGCATTAAGGTACCAAAAGGCTTTGCAAAACAATAAACATTGATCTGACTTTAAATTAATGCCAGCAGTGTTTAGAATCTAAATCTGGCAAAACACTGTCTTGTCATTATATTTTTTTAAGCATGCAGCAATGCTATAATTCAGTTTTTCACTGTCTCATACATAATCAGACCACACCAACAGCAAATTGTATTTTGTCTCTGTGTTGATTCCTTTAGTCATACAGCCATTAAATGGGAATGAAGACAAATGCATATTTCAAACCTTTTGAGCCTGTAAAATCCTGTACTATTGCCAAGGGATCGACATTACTATTGTTATTGCCTCCCCATTTTCCGTGAACCAATATTCATAGAGCACCTCGTGTTTGAATTCTTCTGTAGTTTTATAATTGTTGTTACTCGATTTTACTTTCTGCTCTGCTGTACCATTCTTTTCCAGTGACAATGTAACCCACAGCAGTAATTTTTAAACATAGTTTAATTAATTTCATTTAAACGGCACAAGAATATAAACTGATGCCGTTTTCAAGCTACAGTTTTATAATGGTTTTAGTATTCACATACACACGCACCGCTTCTGTTGTGGTGATAAATAGAAAGGGATTTATGCTATTTCCACAGAGGGTCATAATTCCTTCCTCTTTTGCCAGCAGAGCACTTCCTAAATATTAAGTGTTGCCACTTCAGTAATACATGGCAGCCGTGCATTAGAAAACTCAGTATTGCTAATAGTCCAAGTTTTTGATTAACGTAGTTTAGATTCAGGTGGTGTCTGTCCTGTTCTGATATTACAAAGTATAGATGAGCAGGTAATTGTGTTTCTGTCAAACCAAAGAGCAATAGTCCCTACCCCACTATATACTCACATACTAACCCCTGACCTCAACTCTGAGCCCCTCTCTCACATGCACAAACACACACACCTTCCTCCTGACCCATCTAATCTCTAATTACTATGGCTTATTAGGCCCTGACAGCAGGGGTCAATCAACTAATTACAGAATTGCAGGATGAAAGAAAGACAGAACAGAGAGACTACCAAGCCAAAGTTCTCACATCGATGTCTCTCTGTAGGTGCAGTGTTTTGTGTGCACCAGGTGCACACTCATTCATAAAGGTAACAACTAAAGTTCAAATGTAAAAGAGGAAAATGCAGAAAAACTTGACAAAATCCTCCTTCAATTCTGCATAAGCAGGACCAACATTGCTTTGCACACAAGTTATGGACAGCTACAGCTATAGTTTTTGACAGGAGGTTCCTTTTATACCATGGCTTTTCTTCAAACTTAGTGCTTGCAGGCGTAACTTTCAGCCTCCACTCCCATCGATCTCCACCTTCAGATCCGTGTGGAAAACGTCTCGAATCGATACCCTGGATATTTGTATTTACGTGCCTGATGTTTTGAGGTAATGCTATGTTCCCTTTTAAGCTATATGTGTGTAAAAGTGCATGCATGTATGAGCTTCTAAATCAATACGTTTTAAAGTATACCTTCTGCTTTACAGCAACATCAGACGGCTCAGTTTCTTAATCAGCATCATGCATCTGGCCTGGAAACAAAGTCTCTAGAGAAAATTCTGTTTGAAGCATCATAACAACATTGATGCAGGCTGCTCTACACATGTACCACTACCCATCATCAATGTTACACTTATCTATAGTGAGGTGAGTAAAAGATACATCTTAGACTTATTATAGTTAAGTATATCCCTATTGCAAATGCAATGCACATGAGGCAATTTCACAGGAATTTTGTATATTTGTAATGAATTAATTATGCAATCTTCAGTTCTGTTTCGCTGCTATCAGTTTGTTGGCAGTTTTGTCAGATGCTAAGCTTGTCATGAGGATGGAAGAAAGACATTATGATTATTAAAAGCCTGAGAAAAGTAGCTAATTAAAGTCTGCCATTTAATGTCTAAACTTTTTCTCCAAAAGGAAGCTGCCAAATTTCTACATAACCAGTAAATAATAAGATTTCCAGTATTTAGATTTTACACCGTATTTTCTGGGTCACATATTTTTAATACACTAACAATTGCAACTATCATTAATTTATCTGTTTGATTTGTCAGTTGGTAGCAACCATGAACAAGTAGATTTTATAGTTGAATCCAGAGAGAAATTATTCTCTAATTATGGGGCTTTTTACCCAGGAAAACTTGGTAGAAAACACCCAAAAGCCAATGGTGACCCCTTTGTAGTAACTTAGGTTTTGTTGCAATATTCTTTATTTAACCTAGTTTCCTGTCTCATATATATAACCTTGAATTAAGTGGGGCAAGGGTTCTTTCAGTGTTGCTTGTGTGGTTTTATTTAAAGAGTTTAACAACTACAGATGTTTAGTTGAACCCTCGGTAACCTAAAGGTGCTGACAAAGAGATAACAAGCCTTTTTAGTAATTAGATGATTGATTCAAATTTCAGCATGATCCCAGGAGGTTTGCATGATCTTTATGCACCTCAGCTCCTGTTTTTTGGGATATTCTGTTTCTTTTCAAAGAAAGAAACATCCAAGGAAGATATGCTAGTGTATTTGAGTCGGTGTGACTTGGTACAGCCGAAAAGGTGCCAAAACAGAGCAACTTTCAAAGTACAGTATCAGTACTCTACAAGGGCGCTCCTGGAGAAAAAAAAAAAATGGACGTGCACTTATTTTGATCAGTAAGTATACCATTTGGAATTACAAATGTGACCTGAGTAAATATTTGCTAAGAAACCTATGAGCTCTTTACTATTAGAATTCACATTTAAAGGGACTTTGGTTTGTGTACTAGAACACGCTACGCATGAACTAAACAAAATACATCAAAATTATTTATTGTACTCAGCTAAACCATAAAGAAGCTTATTAGTAACGATCAATTTAAAGCATATGCATAAACTTAATCTTAAAGGCATTTGCAAGACTGACATCAAATCATAAAGTGGACACTTAATTTAATGTGATTATTATTCTACCCGTCCACCACCGCTTCTTTCTGCTCTAAGAAAGTGCATCAGAAAAGATTAATAGAAGGCAGTCATTTAACAAATCATTGGCAGCACATTTTCCTGTTCATCCTCCAACCCCTTGCTGACTCCTAACCTGCATATTTATCTCATCTCTCTCTCATCATCCTTCTCAATGCTTCTTGTACCCTCATAAACATCAGACGGGTCAAATTGCAGACATGCTTCAAAGACCAGACCGTTTATCTAGCTCTGAATACTTTAAACTTCCCACAGGTGCAGTGAAGCACAATAAGTCTTTCTCATCCGAGCACACAATTTTCCCTGAAGCACAGGACAAAAATCCGTGTGTGCTTGTGAGTTTGAGGTTATAATTTTGAAGCTGTGGTATTATTTGCAGGTGAGATAAAGAGCAATTCTGCAGAAGCCTTCAACCTTCCTCCACAGACGGCCCTAATCCGAAACACAGCTCCTTTACTCCTCTGTCAAGCTGGTGTACAGATGACTCATTTTACATGTTTCTTCATTTCTTTCTTTTATGCAACTTTATTTTACTTATCTCCTACTTCATTTCAGTTCTTTCAATGAGATTCAATATGTTGTTTATTAGGGCTTTTGCATTACCTGCTCACACTAAGCTCCCTAATGCATTTATAAATCACACCACTAGATGGAAAGTAGGTTTCCACTCTGATTTTTATGTTGGTGTGAAGTATGTTTGTTGATGCTATCTGTGACAGTGTGTAACTCATTTTGATTTTCATGCTGGATGACTTCAGTGCATTCTCAAATGGTATGCAAATATACTTCGCACATAAGGCATTGCTATTTTCTTCTTTATTGTAATGTTTTGTTTACATACTGTGAAAAAATTGACAGTTGATACCAATGATATACAGAGAATGTATAAAACGACAGCCTTTATTTCTCACTTTCTAAGCTAACCTTTTGGTATACACAATATTACGGTTTAGACATAATGATCATTACTACATTTGGAGGGAAAAACGTTCAAGTTTCCAAAACTGAGAACATTGTCCCAACTGTAAAAAAAGCAAAGTCCTTTTCATAAAATCTACTTATTGTTTTGGCATTTAAAAATTAGAAGTAATTTAGGAATTGTTAACTGAACCTTAAAGGTCTAGACTAATTTACAGCGAAGGGGAAAATCGTCTTTTTATAATGTAAATATTTGGTTTCAACTGTGTTTATATCTGAAGCCAACACCTCCCTTTGCAACTGAATTAGTTTTCCCTGGTTTGAAAAATTATCCTACAACCGGTCAGTATTTTGGACTTTGATCCACATGGGTTCACTTGGTAACATTATGGCTGAAGTCTCTGAGGTCAGTTAAAGTAGCAGCAGTATATCTGAAAGACTGTCTGCCTGATGAAATGATGTGATGAAACGCTGTGATATCTCTTCAGTTGATGAATTCATAGCTAAATTATGACTTGCCGTAACCAGTATGTTCCCAACTGACGGAATGACTGACAGGGAGGACATGTAGTCTCTTATCACTTGCACACACTGACAGGGAGGGATGCTTGTGAGCCATTTCACAAGGGACACGTGTCAATGTTGTCCTGAAAGTGACATGATATGCACTTATTTTTTATTTCTCTAATATGGCAGTATACTTTTACTTGAAGAATTATGTTCTGTTCCATGGAAAGAAATGGGTGAAACATAAAGAATTAGCCCAGGTGTTTTTTTTTTTTTATTTATTTATTCAATCTTATTTAATTGGCAATTCGGAAATCTGCTTTAAAACAAAGCCTTCCTTTGTTACCTGCCAAAGTTACTGTTCAGAAGTTAAGTTCAGAAATTACCCTTTCCCTGAGGCCAAGCCTGTGTGTGGGCCAATGAAATGCAAAGCATAATCGTCCAACTTGATCTTATGCAGGATGACGATCATAACTTCTGATTTTCACACCTTTTTTGTTGTAATAAGATGAGTTTTTTATTTATGACTAAGCTGCAGGAGTAAGCCCCACAAGGTGAAACTGGGAGTGAGCTGTCAAATTTCTTTCAGACTGTAAAATCTATTGAGCACAGTTCTTTTATCTGCAGGTAGAGAATGCCAGTTTATGAGAATCCCAGTGAAAAGATAATGTCAGTCACTATGTTTTAATATAAGAAAGAGTGCTTACCATTGAAGCTCCAAGGGTAGCGCTCCCCTTCAGAATGTGAGCCCCGGTGATGTGATTCCATCAATAATGGCTGGACCTGTAGTAGATTAATACCTGCGATTGTTAAATGACTTTAATATTCACTTCCAATAAGAAAACATTAACCCTATGTTTAAAAAAAAATCTTGGTGATCTGGAAAATGGACACTTGCATTTATGTTTTAGCAACATCACACCGTATGTCTGACAGGTTTTACATTCATTAAGAAATACTGTGCTTGATTTACTTAGAAATTTAGTATTTATTTTATTGCTATATATCATTACTGATATCTATTATTGGGATCTATCAGACATCCCAAACAGAAAATAAACTGAGACCTTCTCTGGAAACACACAAGAGGCTCATCTGTTATAAATTATGTAACGCATTTCTGGAGAGGAAAAATTGTTCATCTGTTCTTTCAGTTGGTTGTGTAGCAAAAACTGATAATGAGCAAAGAGGCAGAAATGAGGAAGAATTGTCAAAGGAGCGAACTAGTCTTTGGGATCCACCAGGGTCAAATTAAATGAGCTCAAGACACCTGGATTACAATCCCATCATTAACACCAAACAAACCAATGTATAATATATTGCATATTTGTTTAGAAAAACTAATCTTGGCCTGTTACAGCTTGGCTCAAAGGCCGAAACAAAAAGGGAGACACACACCATAAGAGTTTCTAATGCCGGAATTTGTTCACAGCAAACTAAAGTTCAAATCTAAATATCGAATATGAAGAGTGAAAGTCGATTTGATCAGTTGCCTGGAGTGCATGGGTGGAGGATGCATGTTGAAGTGTTATAAGGTGAAATCAAGATAATTTGGAAAGCAAAGGAGGAGAGCAGAAATAAGTTAGTATTGACTCAGGGTTTAAGTAACTGAAGGCTTTAGCAGGTGGTCATGTGTCCCAAGTTAGTAATTATTGTTGCACAATGGATTCATGTCCAAACCAACTACAAGAGTCCTGCAGGGGTTGTAACAGAAAGAAGTCAGCTTCATATTGGGTCTCCACATTAACTGATTTCTTAACTTACACGTTGATGATTCACCAAAAAGACCGTCTGCAATGGCTCTCAAAAGTGAACTACTAAATTTCCAGTATGTGTGTTTTAAAATATTAAGTTCAGCTGCACTGACCCTGCATGGTCTGCACTACCACACTTCATATCAGTGTCAGTGCCATGCTAATGTTTCATTCGTCTTGAAGAGAGCAGCATGAATGAAAGTGGTTTAGCTCACTGCCAACAGCAGTACATGCTATTAGACAACTTCTGCTAACTTGAGCAGGCAAGTTCAATCGAGTGATGCTTCTGCGTGCTGTACTGTGTAAAGTGAGGTCAGCGTGCAAAGCCTGCAAGTTTGAAGGCAAGTGGGGAGGAGTAGAGCAGAGCAGACAGACTTGCTAAAAGGGATTTTCTTGTAGTGGTTAGGGAAACATAAACAGATGAGTTTCTGCTGCAATATTAAACAGACACAGAGTTATGTCATAACATCTTTATCCTCTTAACACACAATTGTGGCTCTGGTGCAGACACAGTCACATTAGAAAGTGCTTTCTTTTTGTAGAACTTTTTTGACGTAGAGGAGAAAAAGGAACGGGTAAGTCCGTAACTCAAAGATGAAGAAGCTGATGGTGATCATAGCTAAAATAACTATTTACAAGGAGATTATTAAATATCTTCCAGTCACATGGTGAATAGCATGAAAATGCAGCATATATCAACAAATAATTTTGCACCTGACAACTTGAAATTGTCCTCTGTCCCTTTAAGAAACTCCTAATCTTTCCGACACTGCCCCTTTGGCTCATCATCACAACAATGTTTCTCCATGATGGCATTTAGAACTGTTCTTAGTAAAGTTGGACTGACATGATACAGTGAAACTTTAAACAAATATTTTTAAAAAAATATTTTGTTTACACAAGTAAGATACTGGAGCTTGAAGAGGCACCTTTTTGCGAGTGATCATTTTAAAGTATTCCTAGAAGGGAGAGGATTTGCTCTTTTTTGTTGGCAGTTCATCACGCTTTTAACCAACATGTGTCATAAGGTGGGGTTGAAGTGGTGAGGAGATGACGCAGAGAACCCAGGTTATGGTGAAGATGAATTTAATGATGAATGTAGTTCACATAGTCCAAATCAGGCAGCACGGCAGGAACAACTAGCACGCAGCTAAGCACCGGTAGCAACTGACAACGAAGACTAAATCAACTGGAACTGACGTCGACACAGGACTTAACCAGTACAACTGGGAAGACGGACAGACAGACGCAGACTGCAACGTTTGACAATTGACAAGGACCCGACGAGGAACACAGACAACAGGTGGGTATAAATACACATGGGGTAATTAAGGGAATGAGACACACCTGGGGAGCAATCAACGGGGAGGACAGGACAGAGACTCACAGGAAAACATCGAAAACTCAAAACGCACAGAAAACCACGGATCATGACAACATGTACAGTTTATTGTAAGCCATCACTTTTCATTGGCCACATGGTTTTCATCAAGACAACACAAGCTGTTATTATAATATAATATAAAGCTCAAAAAGTCAATTTTGCATCCACCCCATACTAAAATGCCAAGTTAATTAGTTTGCTGTCTTGTTGCTACAAGTCTCATTTTGTTGTAATATCAATGTTTAACATTGTTATCTCTTCTTTGACTTGAGCAGCTGTGGGATGAAACAGGGAGGTGGGAGTAAGTAAACCCCTTATCTATTCACACTATGCTCTAATAACAGCAAATAATTAATTTACATATTCCTTGACAATGTGTTCAGAAGCAAATCTGCCTGATAATCTTAAAAGCTTAACTCAGGTACTGTCAAATAAACACACATTTTTGCAGCTTTCATTATTATTATACTGTCAAATATATTTGCTCTGCTGCCACATCTAGAGCTCAGATTGCCATTATCCAACCGTCTAATACTTCCAAAGTTTATCTCTACCCACAGGCTTACATCATGCTGGGTTTGTGTTACCTTGGAAATGTGGAGTCTAAAAATTGTAATTTTTCACACCACTGCAAGCTCAAAGTTTTTAACCAAACATGGCTGCCATCAGGATTGTTCAAAGGCCAGTTTGCTATTTTAGACCCGTACAAACGTACATTTTAAAAGGTTTCAACAAATATAAATTATAATCAGCAGATAAGTAGTTCAAAAGCATTTTGTTAAAAGAAAAAAAGCAGTTGCAGCCTGCCTCTTTTAAAAACAGGAAGTGAGCAAATACCATACATAGCGAATGATATGGCACTTTGATCTACAGTGTCTAATAGAGAACTTCATTAGATAGTAACTTATCCTTAGTCTGCCCATGAATAAGTCAATCTAATTAAAAATAATTATTGTGTAAAATATTCAAAGAGAACAAACTTGAAATTAAACAAGCATCAAGAACAAGAAACGCATCAGGCAGGACAAGAAGAAAAAGATGTTAGGTTATCTTTATCTTTGCTTTTTGAAAATAAAAAAAGCATGTTAAAGCTCCAAAAATCCTCAGAGATAGCTACTTTGCCCAATGATCTGACAAACCAGGCAAGAAAAGCATTAATATATAAAGATGACAACGGAATTTCATAGAGCACTATGTAAATCTGACCTTTATAGAAGACTGGCAAGAAGAAAAATGTCGCTGAAGGAAAGCCAAAAGAATTCCCCTTGGAGATTTTCCTTAAGTCATGTTGGGGACAAAGCAAACTTGTTGAAGAATGTGCTCTGATTAGATGAGAGCAAAATTAAATATTTGGCCTACATCCAATGTACTGTGTGTGGCTGAAAACTGCAGCACATCATACAGAACACACCACCTAACTTTCTTTTAGCAGTTACAGGGAAGATGGTCAGAGCTGTTGGAAATATGGATGAAGCGAAATGCAGGGCAATCCTGGTAAAACCAGTCAGAAGCGGCAGAAGCGTTGAGACTAGGATGGAGGTTCACCTGCAAGCATGACAATTTCCAGATCTTCAAATGAACTGCTTAGATCAGAGCACATCCATGAGACCTGGCTGACAATATGCAAATATGTCTCACTTCCTTTGCCATCTAGCCGAGTGGTGACGAGACAAGTATAGGCTACGGTGCGATGGCTTATTTACATACAAGTAACTAGAAGCTGATCACGTTAAAAAATTCTTAATTGTCGTTACCATTTTAAAGGGATTTATGGGGGATATCAACAACTTTGATACAACATATTTGGTTAAAAATATATATTTCTTAGAATCAGCTTCTTCTTTTTTTGCCCTCTGAATAAATTCACTGAGGTAAAAGTTTGAATTTTTTACTTTCTTGTAAAATCACAGCAATATCAAGTGGCTTTGTCTTTGAGGCTTTGTCCACATCTGCCTCTTGTTGAGTCAACAAATTTGCCCATGACTCTATCTGCTGCTATTAGGGAACCTAAAAAGTGTAGAAATGTTACGGATACCAGGAATGATTATTTGCTCTTCATCTCCCAGTTTCCATCTACTTCATGCTGTGTTCTTTGATCTTGGTATAGCTTAAGTTTTTTTTTAGCGTTAACATACTACCATTAACACCCACCGCTTATTTGCTTGTGTGCCGATGGTGAAGTAGCTTTGAGTGATTACCGTGTCGAGCAACAGTACAGGCTCACTTACCATAACGAATTAAGCCAGAGTCCCAAGCCTAGAGGCAGAAGTCTTCATCTGAAGACCAAGAAGATAAAAAAAAAAAAAGAGTGCCACAACTCAATCAGTATGCGGTCACACAGTTTAGCAAGAAATGAGTCAGTGTGACAGAGGCAACGCATCTAATTCCCACATAGGTGGAGTTTTGAGACTTAAATTTAGGAAGAAATTTTGTTACTATATTGCATATAAAACAAACAAAATGCTGTGGAGGAAGCATGACAGACCGCCAGATATACCCACTGTTTGTCTCTCACATCTCTTGCTGCATTTTATTCTTCCCACTCAGGCACTTCTTAGCAGACACAAATTCACACAAACAAGCACAAAAAAACCTTGGCTGTCATTAACGCCCACAGTAGCAAGGTCAAGCCGGTGAATCAAACAGCCATCCCAATAGACACGAGTTCCCTAGAGACATGAAAGCCCTGGACAACCGGCGTGCTGCCGAGTCAATTGTGCTCCCGCGAGTGCTTTGTTGTTTCAGAGATGTAGACTCAGCAGCACGGGAGGATCAAAGCCTAAAGACAAAAATAGATCAGATTAATGAAATCAAGCTGTTTCTTCAGGTCAGATACGAGGACGTTTATCAGCATGACTAACTCCCATTTTTTTTTTTTTTTTTTTTTGCAGTTACAAAAATCTAAAGCCGCTTCTCCACTAGCGTGGCATTAACTAGTTCAGCCCAAGTCCGCCCCAGCCAGAGTCATCCCCATTAGCAGATCCTGCACGACTCTTTGTCATTTTTCAAACTGTCTTCTGGGGTAGTAGAAGTCGTGCACAAAATGCATGCAAATCAGTTGACCAGGGGTGTCCCGATACCAGTTTTTTTCCAGATCGAATATGGGTACAGTTCCAGGTATGTTTTTGATGAAAATATACCATTATGAAATTATGTGAACTGTAAACTGAGATGAATACTCAAAAAAATTACCTTGACCTCCCATTTTACTTAGACAGTATGAAAAATGTACTGTAAGATCTTCAGGTGTGGCTAAGGTAAAATTGTGTTGTGTGCTTGAAAATGGCTATGTCAGCGGACCTTAATGCCTGTTGGACACTTTCAACTAAAGGCCATGTTGATTGTAAAAGAGATACTTAACACCTGTAATAATCAGTCCTGTTGTAGAGGATGATCACTTGATGTAATGTACTGTGATGTGTAACACTACCATATATGCATTTTATCCACTCCATATACTAAAGAGAGATTGAATGCTTAGAACTGCAAATACCATAGTGCCTTTTGAATCAGACATCCTATTGAATGAGATGCTGTAGGTAAAACATAGCAATAGAAGCTCTGAGCACAGCATGACAGTCAGAGGAAATGAAGTGGAACCATAGATCAGAATAAGGATGGGACTCACTGAAGGACAGATTTGTCAGGCATCCCCTGACCCGGATGCAGATAGATTGAGGCACTCTCATTAAGAATAATTGTCCTTGAAACGTATGGCCATCTGAACTCTGAAAAATACCTCTAGCTCTCAGGGTTGGTAATTGAAGCTCACCGCAGTAAATCAATGGCAGCAGTTGTTGTGTCAACAGCCTGGGAGAAGATAAAGTGTCTCAGCATCAGGAGAAATCTGGATTTACCGAACAAAAAAAAGTCACAGTCCAAATGAGTCAAGCCAAATGAAGAATGTCTTTGTTTTTGTTTTTGTATTGCAACTGCATGTTCTTAAAAAAATTCACAATCATGATACCTTTTGCATACAGGGAAGGTAGGAAGGTCAAATGTCACAAAAAAGTATTGCAATTTTATAAAGTGTAAGGTGTTTCCATTGTGTTGCTAAAACCAATTTACAGTCAAACCTTCCCTGTTCTCTTGTAGGCACATCGACACTGAGGACATGCTGAAATTTCTGGGACATGGCAACACTATGTGTAACATCTTACCATATACCACGAAGGCCTGAGAGATGATACTTTGACTGCAACTTCTGTCTCCGTTCCAGGCTCTTATTACCCTCTGTGCAGTTAACTTGAAGCTTCAGTTAATTAGCATCTGTGGTAATTAGCGGAGTCGTTAAGAGCATTATAATCAAGTTTTCGCCTTTACTCATTTGACTCCCTGGGGCTGTCAGGGTTTGTCTTTCTCACTTCCTTTTTCACAGCAGGCAGTATACATTATACATGCTGTGTCACAGAGCTTATTTTTTTGTGAAATGGTGATGCTGAGTTAGTCTGAAATTAACTCGGTAGTTTCGCAGCAAAGCCATATGCATTGTTTGGCAAAGAAGGTCGCTGTCTGTGAGGCAAAAGCTGACTCTTCTACTGTTGTTCACCTACTGGTTTCCCATTAAACCCCTACATTTCAATGATCTTTCCAGTCTCATGTCTGCACTGAGTTATATAATAACCAATTCTTTATTAAGTTTGTCTTGTTTTCTCGTTATTTAAATACATTCCAGAAAACATCAGATATGACAACACATTTGGACTATCCTTCATCAATGGTCATGATGCTGTAAATTATCATGACCAAACGGAAGGCCTTTTCCTTTTTTCCAAAAGGCTTTTTGGAAAACTTTACAATGCTAAAAATCATAAAACACAACAGTCTACACAATGTTTGTGATTAGGTTGTGTAGGTCTGCTTTTGTTTTTTGATGAATCTCTGCTTTTCTCTCATTCCGGCTCAATACTAGCTTCCAAGTGTCATCTGCCTATAAAGGTCAAAGTGTAGTTCTTTCTCTTGTCAACTGCTGGGCTGTATATGATTCAATGCAAATGGTGTTTTAGACGGCAGAGCATCATGTTGAAACAAGAAAGATCTAGAAACTTCAGTTTCAGAGAAATCAGATATTAATCCACAGCCAATGGCTCCCTGTGTTCAGTATTTTATTTATTTAATCAATGGCTGTCTCTGACTTGTTTACCTTTTCATTTTACTGCAAAAATGGAATGTATCTATTCAAAGAAGAGGTTAATGTTTGCTGTTTTTAACCCCTGCTTTATCCACGCCGTGTTTTCAGTTTGTATTCAAATATTTTAGAAGACAACTTCAGCTTTGGTTTGAACAACAAAAATCTTTCCACTGTCGCTGAAAATTTCTATTTGGTGCCAATGTTCTAAAAGAGGTCACCTAACCCTCCTCGTGCAACAGAGGCAAGTTGATAACTCTTATTCAGGCAATTAGTTTTCAGGCAGTGGGTGTCAGTGAGAAGTTGCTAAGCACATTTTAGGACATTGGCAAAACTTTATGTGTCTGTGTGTTTTGGCTGCATGACGCCCAGTGTGTTGGCATCGATTCATCACCAAGAAAGCATCAAAACACAAACGCCTACTGCTGATTCCATGCTGCGAATTGCAGAGTTTAGGCAGACTGTTGTCACACCTGTTGCTCGCGGCGTGTACGGATCCAACTGTGTTTTAGCGCATGAATACATGCTTGGTTCGCTTCATTTGTATTTATGTGTGGGTGTCTGCTATGTGGTTTCTGAAGTGTAGTTTTAACAAAACAAGATGAAGCAATCAAATTATGCCCTCAAAAAACTGCTAGCTTGATGAAAGATTAAGAAGACTCATCATGTAGGGACAATACAAATACACAGTCAATTTGTTCTGGTACATGTTGTGATTCATAATGAACCAGAGTAGGTTTAGCTGTGCCTTGTATTCATAGGTCTTGTGCAACTGTTGAAAACAAGGATCTTGACCAAAAATAACTTGTCAAAAAATACGCAATTTTTGCTTAGAAGTTCTGCATTTCCTCTCTATATGGAGCTTGTATTTTCATGGACCATTACACTAAGAAAATAATTTAGAAGATCTAAATGTCTTTCAATAGGACAAATATATGATTTCTTCTACAGCAGTGTAATACAAATGCCACACCTCATTATGCATACATAAAATCAATCCATCTTAGATCAGTGGTGTAACAGGTCCAGGATTGAAACCCTGTTTTTTTTTTTTTTTTTTTCAATCCTTTTGCATCGCAGATTACAGCAACACCCACATTACTACAGGCAAGGCTTTAATCCATACATCCATTCCTCGCCTCATTCTGCCATGTGGTAAAAGAGACACAAAATAATTTAACTCTGTGCTTGAAGCAGAGACTAACCTCTGACCAAGAGAGTAATCCTTAATAAATAGAAAGCCTGGGCCTCAGACTTAAAGACAACTTCCAGTTCCTGCTGAAAGTCTTGGCCTAAAGACATCAAAGAAACCAAATCATATGAGATGAGATCCTGAATCTTTCAAAAAGGTCACTCTGGTTACTTCTCCATGACTCCAACTTTTGATCCTGGCCATGAGCTCCACAAACAAGTATGAAGACAAGCGACAGCCTTGGCTGGGTTCACGATGCATAGGGAACAGGACTGACTTGCCACAAATATAAAAATAACAGTTATTTTGGTTAGCGCTTACTTGGAAAGCCATTACAAGTATCGTTGGTTCCCCATACTACAGCAGCACCCCCAACAAAAAAGGATAAATGAGGAAAAATTTGACTGAAGTATTGAAAATAAATTTGAAACAAATCACTTAACATAACTTTTGAAAATCTATTTTCATGTTAGCAGTCAATTATGGTTTTATCATTGCTGAACTGTTGCCTAGATACAGAAGACGTGTTATTTAACTGACCTTCAAACTAAAAAAAAAAAAAAAAAAAAATGAAATGAGTGTTCGGAGCCAAAATCAATAGAAATTTGCCATTATTATTCAATGACTTAAAGTGCAAAGCAATTAAACCAACTAATCATCAAAACAGGGTCCAAAGCCGAAACGGCACACAGCTGCAGCATTTTGAGCCATGTGGTAGATGGGCATTAGAAATGGAAAAACATTTCTCCTGAATCGTCTGTGCATACCGCTCTACAACGTGATGCAACCAGATCCAACTGTCACCCTTCGCTGAACCTGAAAGCTGCAGCCATTTGTTTACATAAGGGACCTGCCAGTTAAGGCATGTTAGTGTGGCTACTGAATCACTGAAACCACAATAGCATAATATTTTTTTACAAGCCTTTGTGCACATAGACAAATACACAACTTCTCCCATATAAGCACCCACAGTGTGACACCTGCCAGTGCCTTTCAACACGGTCTAGACAAAGAGTCACTTCACCATCGGCCAAGGTGATAGTGACGATGCTCCATCAATGCCAGAGCGCCATTGCCAAAGCAATAAGAATACATATAAAATTATACGCAGACAATAAAAATGATCTCTCTGCTGTTCAAATATGGGATTGTGTAATGAGTGTAATTCACCACAGAATATCACTCCTATTATCTTCCATTTGTTTATTCGTGTCTTTTTGTTCTAAACCAAAATCATATGATGATAACAGTATCCAACAATAAAAAACATGGGCTCCTATGAGACGTAATTTTATTTTATTTGTTTTAGGTTGGAAGATGATTAAACAAAGTACAAAGAAAAAGACGTCATAATGCAAAACTGAGATGCACGCACGTGGAAGACAGAAACGTGAAAAGTATTCACAAGATCAGTCAAAATGACATAAATGGAGAAACACAGTAGCAAAGGAGTACAGCTTGGAAATATGTGCCATTCTTCCCATTTCGGAACCTTTCCAGAAATTAGAGGAATTCATGGACTGAACTTGTTTTCCAACTAGACTCTTTTCTACTTGTTTTCAGCTGACACTGGGGCGATGTTTCTTTGTATCCACCAGATCAGGTATGTTGCCACTAAGCTGAGCAAAATATGTTACACAGTGCATCTGTATAAATCACCATTTTTACCACTATTACTTTACTAGAACTTTTGTATTGCAATATGTGTAAAATATTCTTCTTTAAGAGTTTTTTTTACCCCTAAATATCTTTGAAGAAATTACATTTTTATATAAACTATTAAAATGGTACATTTCAGCTTATTTGTTTGCTTTATTATTTGGATCCCCATTATACATTGCCATGACAATAGCTAGATCAGCTAGATCTTCCTGGGGTCTACATCATTAAAAATAAAAAAAATAAAATAAACATTTATTACAAAAACAGTTCCACACACCGGATGTAACTTTATCAACATAGCAAATTGATTCATAATATCTATAATATGATATATTATGTTACGCTATAACATAATACATTTTGTCAGTTCAGTTATTTTATGGGCAATAAACCGAAAATAAGCTATAAATCAGTTGTTACATGTCATCATTACTGTTAGCCTTCAGCAAAACAGAGTTTAAAATGTTTGGAAAAATATGTTTGACATTGCTTTATCTTAAATCAGAATAGCTAGAATAAAAAAAAAAAACCTTCCTCAACTCTTTCATTCATTAAACGGAATGAATTATTGCTGTCAAAACAAGCTTTACCACCCACTTTACAAAAGATCACACACACATACACACACATACCAAAATATATCCTTGCCAACTCAGTCTGTTTGGAGGAAATAAATCAAATTGATGTCAAGTCTTTCAAAGGCGTATATTGTCAATGTAGAGATTTTGTCCGTATACCAAGGACAGGAACAAAAAGAAACTTTAATAAGACAGAACTTTGCTGTCCATTCACATTACCACTATGGAGTTAAAGGGTTCAGCCTTGACCCAGACATCTTTTCAGACTTGCGGTACTTTAGTTGTTCAAATTCTGGGAATCTTTTTATTATCATATTATATAAATATATATAAAACTAACAAAGCATGACAAAATTTATGAGAAAATAAACAAGGGCAAAGAGTTGTGCACGCATCCTGCTGAACACACACACATTCAGCCACAGTCCCTCACATGTTTCGCCCACAGCCCTTCTGGGTTTGTCGCCATGGTAACAACACCAGGGATGGTGTCCTTGGTAGAAATGGAGAGATGGAGAGAGAAAGAGGCAGGGGAGACTAGATGTACAGACACTTGTTGAATGCTTAAATTGTTGCCTTAACAATGCTTAATTTAATCTAGTGGATTATAAAAGTTGTTTTGCTGCTCTGGGCACCTTTCTTTAATCCTTGTACCTCGCTGCTTTAGGCCAGCGTACACGTGATGGGAGAGATTTATTCAATCTTAAGAGATACCTTGACATTTTCACATTAATTATATTTTCATAAAACTGCTAGCTTCAACAGCAAATATGACTAAAAAGTGTCTCTACATGCAAAAAGCGACTTCAAAATATACAAGTTTTACTTACAATTAATTCCATTTTAGTGACAACACGCACGTCATTCATTTAAAGTATGACACCTTTCAAGCACAGTTGATTGGGTATTAAGACTGCATTGACTTTTGAGATCGTAGCTGTAGTTGAGATAAAATGGTAATATTCTGAAGATGCAATGATACTAAATTCACAGTAAAACTAATTCAATACTAGTATAATTCAATACTAAAAGACGTTTTCAGAATAAATATTGTTTCAACTCTAGAATAACTTCATTCTTAGAAAGGCCTTTGGAGCTACAATTACCTATGTAATGTCCCACACAAACACATGGGAAAGGACTCTGTTGCAACGTGATATTAAATATGTGATGAACTCATCAGTGAGTGTTACATTTCCCAAAGGAAGACAACACTGATTATACATTGAAGCTGAGGTGTTGTACGCTATACTTTGGATCTGCTCCTCCCTTTGCTATTGGTGTCTGCCTTTATGGACTTCAAGCCAATCAGCTGCCAGCAGTGATCTACAAAGGGACTGTGGTTGCATCACCCTAGGTCTCTGGCAACTCCGTTTATATGGCACCATGATGCTGCCTAGACTTTTTGCTTGTTGGATGCATTTCTTGCAATATGGAGTTAACCACTTAAACTGTCTTCCCACAGCAGAGTAGTTTTTTTTTGTTTTTTTTTTAATAATTGTTTTCCTGCTCATTGTATTTCTAAGGTAGGCAAATTAAGATATGTTAATTTGCCTACACTCAATATCTGTAAGGACTATGAAGAATAAATTACAATAACATCAAACTGTGTTTCAGTTTTTTTGTGTTAAAATGTGACGTTTAAATACGTGTTGGTCTATTTCATAAGTTATGGATTGAGTACTTATAAGCCCCTCTTGAGAAAATACAAGAAGCTTTTTACTAGAACTAAGGTGAGATTAGTCCAATGTTTTCTTTTGTGATGGAATTTGCATTTACATTTAATTAGGAAAATCAAAGTTCCAGAGTTTAGAAGACGCATAAAGAGAAAAGGAGTCGAAGCTGGTGGGCTAGTAGGATGCTTCCACAGTCCTTGTTCTTCCACTGTAGATGAGCTGACAATCTTGATGGGCTTGCTGATCTAATTTTCCAGCAGGATACCTTCCTCCACTACCAAAATATGTTTCCATGACTATTTCACTGTGCTTAACTGACCAGCAAACATGAGTTTTACAATTGCCACAGGCTGAGTCTCCATGCCAGTCACACTGATGCAGTAATTATTGCACCGTAGCTTCAACCAAGTACTAAATGGATATACTGGATATACTTTTCAGTCGTCCTTTCCATTAAATGTTGTCTTTTATTGGTTCAGATTTATAAGCAACTAAATCTATGGCCTCATAAACAATAAATCATCTTATTAAATGGTTAAAATAGCTATTACTATGTTTACATTACATCTGGGGGGGCTGTTTCCCATTACCAGGAGTAATTTTGTGCAAAAATTGATACAAATACAAGTCATTAAAAAAAAAATCCATGTTCTGTATAATTTAATTGAAAGACAGATCTACCTGGGTAAAATGTAAAGCATCAAATAAAATAATTTCCCGTGACACTAACCCTAATGCTTAATGTTAAACCTTATCACTTTCTGAAAAAGTCACAGATTTTTTTTTAAACTTGCTCTCTATTTACCCTGAAGACCTGTGTAAATTTCATGATCTAGACATTAAATGAAGCACAGTACACGTAGTGAGCATTTAAAGCTTGTCCCGGTCTAGAGGGCAGGATGGCAACAAGTGGTGTAAAAGGCCTTCCACAGTGAGAAAGGACAACGCTGACATTGTTGCTCATCATGATCTGTTACAGCTTGATGACTGTGTCAGTCTGTCTACACTGTGGCAGATGTCTCCTTAACAAGTGCTCTATATTCTGACACAGTGGTGTGTGAGCATATGTGTTGTCTGTTTCTGTGACTCTGAAAAATAGACAAGAGAGACAGAATGAGAGACACAGAAAGGAGAAAAAACAGGATTTCTTCCCAGGAGTAGCCCATGCCTGTCTTGATAACAGATGGGGCAGATTAGCTGGAAAGGTCCTTAAGGTGTGCAGGTCTTTTAGGAGGGGCACAATAGTTAACTTAGAAATGTACACATGAGCATACACACACACACACACACACACACACACACACACACACAGGTATAGCCCTAAACGTTGTGAACACATCAAGAATTGTTTACAATATTTTTAAATTAAAGATTACAATTAAGGGAACAAAAAATTGATAGGATGACTCATTTGTAAAAAGTTTGTGCTTAAAGAATTGACATGTAGCAAGGAGAAGTTGTAATTTTGAATTAGTGCTTGTCATTTAGGACATAAAAGTTTTTAATACATTTTAACATTTCTGATAGACAGTTGTGGGTACTGCATGGACAGAATCCTGAGGAAACGCCTTCTTTTCTGGCCCTATAAACTGAACATCTTGGCTTATTCCCAAAGAAATAGACTGCTGAAGATTTAAGCACAAAATTGACCTGCCGACATTTTGGTCTTTTCATGCCTGTCTATTTAAAAGTCGGTCAAAATGGCAAAAAATGTATCTAAGCTGTGAATAAGATCCCAACTTTGTAGGGCTTATATTCAGTGTAGTGGACAAGCAAATAAGCAACAGAAAAGATGTTTGTGTTTTTCTGCAGAAGACAGCAGGACCACAGGAGCTCAGCTTTTCCCCCACAGATTATCTGTCTCATGTCATACTGTCACAATACATTGGTAGCTTAGACAAATATATAAAATATATGTATATATTAATAAAAGTTACATAGTGAAACTTTAAGAGACTGTCTAATAATACTTTTTGAAATGATTTTAGCCACCAGAACCTTCTGCACTTTAAGAAGAGCAGCTGCTCCTGAGCATAAGAAATGCACATTTTCTTTTTTTTTTATTTAGGAATTTGGTTTTTGTATCCAATAATTATTTAATGTCCCTTAATGTTTATCACATCCTATTTTCTAAATTAAAAGTTGTTGTCAAATTGTTGACTAAGATCATGTAAAACTTAGATTTTGGGGCAGTGAGCAGTGAACACTTTGGTGAAGTACTTCTTTAATCTGACCAATATGTTTGCACTGTGATTTAAACATAGGTGTCCTTTAAAAATCTATTCATGACATTGAATAAAGTAAATGAACATATCAAATGTGACAAGTTCACAATTTGTTATTTGACATTTATGTTATCAGTAATTACTGATGTAATAACAATTCAGTCTCTTTCCTTCTTCCACCAACAAATGCTTTTCTCTTTCCAATTAAGAGAACATCTCTTCCCACACTCTTATCATCACTTTTCCTTAGATTATGTAGAGGAATACACACATCCCATGCCACCACGCATTTTTAAACATCAGTTTCAATTTCTTGCCTTAGTATTCTGTTCCCCTTTTACTCTGATAAAGATGAATTAAGTCTATGTTGAGTTTCTACAACAAAAGTCAAACATTGGTCAGCAATCTCCAGCCTTTTGCACTACATTTTACATTTTGTTATTATGTTGGATGAACAGTTGAAGTTCAGAACATACTTGCACATTCAATGGGTTTTCGCATCAACAAGTTGCTGTTCTTAAAATGCTCCTTCCTGCAGACCACCAGCTGGTGTCTGGGCTAACGCCAGCTTTGCCGGGGCCCAGGACGAGATAATCTTGGATGACCCGCCCCATCCACAACATTCTGTGACTAGTAAAAAAAAATATTAATAATTGCCATTTAAAGACATGATTAATCTCTTCCCTTATTCTTCTCTTCCACTCCACCCTCCTCCTGTCTGCTCGATATGTTGGTTTTTATTTCCCCCCATATAAGACAGATACTAAATTAACTTTATGCGACTCAAAGCTAATAGTAATAATTCTTGCCTTGCTGAGTAACAGAGTCTCCAGTATTGTGGAGAAATAAAAAAAAGTAATAAACGAGTAATATATCTTTTTTATCTATTTAAAATGAAGATAGATTAATTGCGTCTCCAGATATATTACAATTTTCACATGCATAAATATACATTTTTGGAACATTTTGCTTTTCACACTTGTTGTGGTCCAAATTTATCCCTTCCATTTATGTTTTCCTTATGTTTGGATTTCAGTTTTAAATTTCATGGGCCTAAACATTCCCTTAAAAATTGAAGACCTACAAGAGTATCTTCATTTCATTCACCGTCGCTCACCTCTAACAGTGGCTTCGCTAACATTTACTGGTCTCTAAATATTCTCACTTGAACTTGTTCTTGTTCAAACTGCCACTAGCAGAGACACACAACATGGCTCTCACAGAAACTGCTGAGTTTGCTCGCCATTAGAGCAGAGGAGACAGAGACGAGAGACATTCACAGCTGTGGTCTGCGGATCGGAGGGCAAACCGAAGGTAGATGCACCTGCAGACTTGAGGCAGGTGCAACTACCATGTTCCTGAGGTGGTAGCACCATTTCTTTATACAAAATTGAAGGAGGCTGCCGGACAATTTAAAACAACATATTTCCCTCTCTGCCTGTAGCTTTTTAAACTTCCCTAGATCAGCTTAATGAGCTCAAAGTGGCGAGGTTGGGGTTATTTCACACTACTGCAAGTGTAATGGGGAGGATGGAAGAATGGAAGAAGACAACATGGAGAAAGTACTCTCTTACAGATCCTTACATTTTAATAAACTTATTAATAGTAGTAATTCAAGTAAATATGCAAAACCTGACACTTATGCTATGAGTTTAAAGACAAACCCACACCCCCAAAAAAGTTTTAAAAGTTAATTAGTTTGATTTTCAAACCCTTTCTTCCCATCCTCCTTTTTTCTGTTTGTTGTTGGCTGCCTCTTCAGATTGGTAGGAGAAACAAAACAATGAATAAATAATTAGTAAGTGTGAAACTAAGTCAGTAAGAAGCTAAACAAAAAAGCATCCATGTAGCAGGAAAAGAGGTTATCACTTTTCTCAGCTTGCATTTCTTTTGGCTTAAGGGAATTTAACATTTACAAGCCTTTGACTGTATCTTCATTGCGGACAGACACATCTATCTATCTTCTGAATTTATCGTAAATTACAGTGATTATAATAACTGTTATCTCATTCTGACAAATAATTTCCTAAATGAAATCTATATCAATTTGTACAAGTGTCCTCTGACATAACCAATTTCTCGAGCAGGTCAGAAGACAATTTTTCCCTAAATGGAAAACCAAAGGACCTTTTAATAGCTCTTTCACCCTACGCTCATTTATTATTGGTAGCAACCCTCAGATTTATCCGGCAGCTGTTGGTTCATTGTAGAGTGTACAGAGAATATTACATGAACATTTTAGCATATCTGTGAAACTTTATACAATAGATCGTGGGGGTTTTTGTAGTTGGTAAAAGGCATTTTTCGATTCAGAAGATAGAAATTCTTTACTGAAAGTAACACAAAAGTACAGTGAAAGCAGTTTTAGGAATATATGTCCACTTATAGTTACATGAACACTTTTAGTGTGTAGAGTAGGCAGAATAAAGCATGCCTATAGCTTTAGTGGTTGTTTGCTTGTAATTTATTTATGTTTTTTTTTTAGGTCTCACTCCCATTTCTTCTTTGTGCATTGTGAAACATTAGTTAGAGCCTTCTTAATATCCAGCAGTGTAAAATGTGAATTGTCGCCATCTTTCAACTGGTATCAAGATTTTGATCAAGACCGAATTAACCACATTTTGAACTATGCTGAAAGATCACTTAAACATCCCTGTGGAGCTTTGAAGTGAGGTGAACCAAGTCAGATTACCTTTGTTAAACACTTCAGAGAGGCGTTTGAAGACATTGCCATAGGCAGCTTGCCAAATGGATAAACAGCAACAGCGCTCTCCTTTCTTCTGCATGCAATGGAGTTGTGTTGAGAAGAGGCTTTGCCATTTCTCCCACACAGTGGAGTTTCAAATTGCCTGATATTAGGACTCTATCTGTGATGCATTGTCCTGCCAGCTGTGAACTAATATATTTAACACATTTTGTATTATTTCACTTGATAAAAAGAGTGCAATAGTGGGTATTGCAAAACTCTGTTCAGGTCATTTGAAAATAATACGCATATATAATACATATTATTTTGTCAGTGCACAAATGAGTTGAGCTGCCTCTAGTATAGCTCAGAAATATGAAACCCTGTAGTTCAAAGAGCTGTCAACATAGAATACACTTAGGGCCAAAGAAAGAGAGCGGATGATGCAGGGAGGGAGAGAGTAAGCTTAAGCATCTGACAAAGAAATTGACAAGGGTTTTAAAATCTAAATAAGCAGAAAGGTTCAGGAGCTTAGTGAGGGAATTTGTAGAGTTCATAAGAAAAAAGGGATGCATTGGAATAATTTAAACTGAAAAAGATGAGCACGTAGTAATTATGATAAACTATGCATGCACATGTACAGTAATGCATGTACAGTATTTTTGTGCTCCTTTTTTCATGGATGAAGCTTCGCTCAGTGAATCCATTGGTTCCACTGAAGCTTCTCCATTTCCCTAAGCATAGAGTTAGTAATGGTTTTAACTGATTGTGGTGGTAATTACCCACGTTGAGGAGTGTACAGCGTCCTGGCAGCGATTTGTTCCCTTTGGCTGTCCTGCTTAGTGCTTAGAAAAGAATAAAGCAGCTAAGGGTTACAGTGCGCTTGGGCCTGAATGGATAAAACTCCATTTAGAAACAGATGCTTTAGGGAAATTAAGAAACAAAGGGAGAGTTTGGCAGCTGAGATTGCATCATTGTCAGCCCTACAGCGTGATGCACGGCTTATCTTCCCAGAGCTAGGGCCCGCTCTTTTTAAGGTAATTGAAAACATATTAAAAATTGTCCTTTCTGCTCCCACCTGGTTGGAATCAAGCCCAGTTCCAGCTTTTCTGGAAGGTAATGAGGTGTCTCTAGAATCTGGAGGTGGACTATTGGTCAATCTGTTTCCTTTTAAATGTCGGGAGGATTATCAATCAATGTTTATTTATTTATTTATTTTTTTATTATTATTGTAAACTAATCCCGAATAATAGGGGAAACCAATTCCAATTTATCTTCACCTAAATGTAAGACAGTTGGATGCCTCTCTACATGACTGCATTGGAGAGAAAGTATCTAGCATTGCTTTGCACTCTTAGGATTTCCTCTGCAAAACACGGTACGCATCCCATCTCCTCAACCCAGAAATTACAGGGCCAGTAATTACAGAACTCTAATTAAAGGAGGGTTTTCAGAGAATGGGAGAGGCATGCTCCCTTGACATTTCTCCAGCAAGAAAAATGGTATTCCATATTTAGCTGGGCTTTGGAGAAATGTGCCAGAATAATGGATATGATGGTTTGAAGAGGCTGAAGCCCTCGTGTTAGCATCTAATGAATACCACATTTTATTTTGTGTGACTACGATAATGAATAAAGAAAAATGTCTGCCAAATCAAAGGGCACAACAGTGTTAATTCTTTACCCAACTACAGATAAATTATATGATTTGCAAAAAAATAAAAAATAAAAATATGCACATGACAGCATGGTCTGAATAATAATCCTCTGACAACTTTGTCATCATACTCAAGAAAAAGGGCAAAAATATTCACATTGGCAGGACAGACCATTTACAGTGCCTGGTGGAAATATTTGTACCTTTAGCTTTTTTTTTTTTGTCAAAATGAAGCAAAACACTCGAATATATTTTGTTTAGATTTTATGTGATAGATTGTATATGTTTTTTAATCTATGCAAGTGTGGTGTGTATTTGCATTGAGCCAGCCTCAGTCAGTTCTTTGTGGAACCACCTTTCATAATAGGTAAAGCTTCAAGTCGTCTAGGATGTGTCTCTACTAGCGTTTAACACCTAGACAATTATTTATTTTTCTTTAATTATTATAATTATTTTTTTTTTTTATTTTTGCACTAGTTCAACCTGTGTTTTGTAGTATTTTCTGGTAGTTTTAACATAGTTCAATCCAGCCTGGATAGAGAACATACATGGTTTGTTTCTGAAATCTTGCTGCGGATTTGCTGTTGCATTTCAGGACTTTGATTAGGCCATTCTAACACATGAGTGTGCTTTGATTGTTAGCATTCCATTGTAGCTCTGACTGTATGTTTAATGTTGTTTTCTTGCTGGAAGGGGGACTTCTTTTGCAGTTTCTAACAAGTTGTGCTCTATTGCGTTTAGCTCCACCCCTCTTCCCATCAACTCTCACTGTAATCTTGCTGAAGAATTAAAGTCAACACAAATTGCCTTATTACCTCCAACTAGAAAAGTTCTGCAACCAGCAGAGTTCTGATTGCATGGGATAATTTTGGTGTATCAGCATAAAGCGACTTGAGGAAGAATTATTTCGCAGAACCCCGTAGCAATCCTATACCCTACATGACAGACAGAGACACGCACCACTCTGCTGACAAGCTAACAAGGAAGATCTAACTTGATCCTGATGACACCTCTGCCATACAGTAACAGACTAAGTGCTACTATAATGACATTTCTGAAAGAATGGAGTTTGCATAAAAGTGAAGTGCAGCACGAAGAATTTGTCCTTCTTGTGTCATGAGTGATGTACTATAATTTACCGACTGTGGCGGATAACGGTAGAGCTCGAAATATATTCATCCGGAAATGATAAAACATATAATCCTCATCTGATCACTGTTCGTGACGTAGATTTCTGTGGAGGATTAGCATTGCAACATTTACAGGATTACCTACAAAGAACACACCATTTCTGACACTTTCCCAGTGCCAGAGATCACAGAATGGCTCCAGCTGTGAACAGATTCACTGTTTTCCCTGATGATACCCTAAAGCTTAAATGATTATCTTCCTGAACACAGTGGAATCACTGAAGGTTTCTCACGTACCCTGACTTCTAGTACCAAATGTGCGGAAATTTGAAGATTTTCAGGATCTGAAACTATCCCTTTATTTCTACATATTTTTTTTGTTTGTTTGATAAAAGCTCATATTTATCCAAAGTAATTTCTGATTAAGTTGGAGAATATAAATAAATAATATAAATAAATCCATCTCAGTAAAAAAAAAAAACTCAAGAGAAGGTATAGTCACATATTTTCTCAGCAGAACGCTTAGCATTCAGTTTGCAGGCAGTTCCTAGAGTTGAAAAAAAAATAAATAAAAATAAAAAAAGGTTATGCTAATATAAGCCAAGACAGCGCATTGTTTACATTTTCTTGTCTTCTTGTTGAAAACGTACACCAGGTTTCTATTTTTTTATTCAGTCTCTTGATAAGTATTTGTTGTGAAGAGACTCAGTGTTTGCCTGGCCAGGGCAATTAACAAGTATTATTCTAAAATTCGACAAAATACTGAGAAAGCAAAAGGTTACCAGTTAGCAAAAACTGCTGATCTACATTCAAGATTTAAGCTTAACAAGATTTTCAAGTTTGCATTCATCTAGTTTGCCTGTGTGTTATTAAAACATGCTGCAGCAGCAATTAGACCTCAGCCCCCGTGTAGAGAAAGTGAGAACTGCAAAGCTTGCAAATAGTCTGGTTGATTTTCTTATTTTGTTTGCATTTATACACAACTACCAGCCTGCTAAAAATTATTAAATTATGTTGTTATAAAAATGTGTCAACAGCTTAAACATTATAAAAAAATGCTTTTGTAGAATACTGTGAGACTGTGTATAATAGCCTTAATTCCACATTGATATTTAAGTCATGCAGGGATTTAGGCAAGAGTGAAAAATGTTCACTGGCAATTTTATTTATTCAGTTTCCACCTCTCCTTCAGCGTATGTCCATAGACTTCAAAGCATTTTATGCCGTTTTATGTTTCAGAAGGGATTGACTTGCAATTAAATTGCCTACAAGATCTATCAAGATATTTAGATAATTTTAACCCATTTTTAAGCCTTAGATTTTTTAACAAAAACACAACTGAACCTTTACAAACAACTGACAGACTGAACAGAATAGCATCACTTTTTTCCAGTTTGCTGTCAAACCCCATGTGGCTGTAGTTTTAGTTAAAGGAAGAAGCTGGTACTGCAGCAGTAACTTGTTATTCCCACGTATGCAAGATTGCCTTCTCCATGTCCGTCTGTCCTTCACTCCAGTCCATAACTCTCCCACACAACACTCAGTGCTCCAGATGGTAAAAAGACGAGCCATTTTGTCACGTGCTCTATAGCCCAGAAATCTGATGCTGCTGGGGGTGCTGCATGTGAGAAAACACGTGCCCAAAAAATTTGCTACGCATCTCTTTGAGAGATTACACAGCCAGCCAGAAGCCTCATAATAAGTTAGACAGATCACTGAGCAGGCCAATACCTAAATACATATCAGAGCGTACATGTTTTACTTATTTAGTCATGAGTCCTCAAGGGGGGAATAAAACTGGTAAAAAAGTAGTTGAGGTTGTTCATCTCCAATCCATAACATTCTGAATAGTGATTACCACTCTGTTTTTCCTCTCTTTAAAAGCACTTTGAAATCCTGCCTAAATGTGGTACCGAAGGCAAAGAGTAAAACTGGCACATTGTTGGTCTGAAAAAGAAAGTACTTTTGATTTAGGCATTCAGTAAGGGTCTAAATGTAAGTAAATGCAATAGGTCACAATCACTACAACACCGTCTTTCTGAGATGAGCTCAGGGGCAAACTGCTGACCAACTTTTCATCACAACATATCAGATATGTGGCAAGATTTTACATTAGAAACACCACAAAGCAGGATAGCAAGGTGCAATGTTTGCAAACCCAAGGTATAGAGAGATGGAAGCTCGATAAAATAAACCTAATCAAACATTTCAAAATGTACCACATTAAAGGGCATGAGGATTGTTTAGCCATGCGGGAGAAAGAAAGGAGTCGGTAGGAATCACTCTGGAGTCATTATCTTGCTGTTGGACTCTTTCCAAAAGCAAGATAAACATCCAATGGACACTGAAAATTACTCTACTTCATTATACTCGATGATCAACCGCTATCAGTTGTAGGAGATGAAGAATTTTGCAGACTGATTGAATAGATGCATCTTATATTTTACTCTCCATGAGATATTTTTCAGACACTGCACTACCCAACATAAACATATCTCTATCAAGCAGTATTCACTGTCTGGACAGTTCATTTTTGATGAAGCAAAATGTGAGTTGGAACACTTTTTATGCTTTTTTTTTTTCCTATCTTGCCTTATACGACGGCAAATTTAAAAGCCTATGTTATACGGGTATAAAAAGCAGGTAGTGAAGCAGAACATGAAGTTCTGCTATGTCTTCAGTGTGTGGGTTATTTTTGATTCTTCTGTATGTGTGATTGATTTCTATATGCATCCTGATGCATATGGAAATGCATCAGGATGTGTGATCATCTTGTTTTCTGCTCTTCTATTTAGATTCAGAAAGCATTTGACCATCTCCGAATTAAATTGTAATGTTTCACGAAAGCAAGTGGTCAAACATTTCTTGGCCAAATTTATCATCAAGAAAATTTCACTTTCAGTTTGAAGCATACATCCCAAGATAAGTACATTTTCATTAGCACAAAGCGTTTACATAGAGTTGAATGAAAATATGTGCCATCATTTGGTGGCTACCAAATAATAGCACATACTGTGATGTTTTAGTAGCAGTTGCATATATGCTGTAGTTGTGGTGAACATGTAAGTTTAGATATTGTGTTAGAGGTTTGGTATTCATGCTTATTTTAAATATATCAGAAACGTATTCCATGGCTGCTTGGTTTATATGTTACTTAATTCATGTATGCTACAGTGTTAAATGTATTGGACAATAATGTAGGAGCATTAATTATTAAAGTGTAATATCTTCCCATGGCTTTTAAACATAAGTCAAATATCCTGTAGTGTGACAGGGGCTTGTGGTTTTTCACTGTTGAACTTCTGTTTTTACTTACCACATTTTAAACAACACTAACAATTCCTCACATAGTCTCTGTTGAAAACATTGTGTACTTTATTCGCAATAGTACAAGATCTTCATGTACTTGGCTTCAATTTAAGCATCGGTGAAGACACATTTTCCAATAGAAGTAAACTTTTCCAGCATTTGCAAGATAGTGACATTTTTGTTAATGTAACAGATGACTGTTCTATGCATATTCTACATAAATTTTGTGTCACTAAGTGTGTTCATGCGCCCGATCAGATCTGCATCGTGATCTGACACCACTGATTAATTTTCCCCTTCCTGGCAGCCAGCTGTAATCAACAGGAGCAAACTGGCAGATGAGAAAACACAGCAAGTGTCCTGGATAGTGACAATGTTCCTTCATCAGCCTGCATAGCTTTGGTTCAAATTCAGACTAAAAACTGGGGAATATGAAATGTTTTCAGTTCACTGCTGGATTTCATGTTTTACTATTTCTTCTCATGAAAGTGGTTATTAGCTAAATACTAACTAACCATCAGGGTTGTACAGTGGCACAGTTGGTAGCGCTGTTGCCTTGCAGCAAGAAGGTTCTGGGTTTGATTCTGTCATGAGATGTGGTTGGTGGTGGTGAGGAGAGACGCAGAGAACCCAGGTTATGGTGAAGATAATGAATTTAATGATGAAAATAAGCTCAACAGTCCATACAAGCAGCAGGCAGAGACTAGCTCACAGCTAAGTATCGGTAGCAACTGATTCACAGGACTAAACACGAGAGCTGACACTTCCAGGACTTTAACAGTTCTACTGGCGAGTGACGGAAACAAACACAAACCAGGACTTAACAGTTCTACTGGCGAGTGCTACAAAGCTAAGACGATGACGAACGACGACAAGGACCCGACGAGGAACACAGACAACAGGAGGGTTTAAATACACACGGGGTAATCAAGGGAATGAGACACACCTGGGGAGCAATCAACGGGGAGGACAGGACAGAGACTCACAGGACTGAACACAGAAAACTCAAAAACAAACATACAGAAACACGGAACATGACAGATTCCCGGCGCAGGGTCTTTCTACATGGAGTTTGCATGTTCTCCCTGTGTATATGTGTGGGAACTCTGGCTTCCTCCCACAGTCCAAAAACATGACTGTCAGGTAGATTGGTCTAAATTCTCCCTAGGTGTGAGTGTGTGTGCATGGTTGTGTGTCCTGTCTGTCTCTGTGTTGCCCTGTGACAGACTGGCGACCTGTCCAGGGTGTACCCCACCTCTCGCCCTAAATGTTTGCTAGGCACCAGCAACCCTCCTGACCCCACTAAGGGTGTAAAGTATTTACACCCTTGGACTTTCTCACAATATAACATGTTATGACCACACATCTCAATTGAATTGCATGTGTTTGAGGTAATAGGTCACAAAGTAGTGGGTTTTTAAAATATGACATTGCTTAAATTTTTATGAGAAATACAAAACTGAATAGTGTTGGGTTCATTTGTATATAAGGCCACTGGGTCAAGGCGTTGAAGAGCCACCTTTCCTGGAACTACGTTTGTACGTCTGTCTCGTTTTTCAGTCGACCTTTATGTCATCATTCTGTCAACTCTGATTAGCTGTCCTTTTACTAGTTTAGTTGTTTATTTAAGAGGGACAATTTGTAAAAATCATTTTAAAGATGTTTTGCACAATGCAAATGGTGCAATTTCCACATTTCGCCACAGGGATGATGTGTTTCTGTAACCGTGTGATTACAGTAACATCCAGTATTAATATCCCACTACAAATAGCATGCAGGCAAAAAAAGTTGAGGTTTGGTCTCATCTGACCAAAGCAGATCCAGGTTTTCAGGTTTACTGTGACCATTTATGCTTTCAGTTTCTTTGGTCAGCAGTCTGGGGTTGTTGTGTTTGTCTGGTGTTTCCTCTGTCCTTGGAGCTGGGCGGGGCCAGGCAGTGGGCTCCGACACACCTGGTTCTAATCAGCCATCCACATGAAGAGAAAAGGAGCTGGCTGCCTATCATTTGGTCCATGTGTTTTCCTGGCTAATGCTAACCTTTCTCCATGTGCCTGCTCCCAAGGTTACCTCCTGAGTTACCTGCTCTGTGATGTCTGCAGGACTTTCTATTCAACCCTCTTTCTGTAATAACCCTCTGAACTGTTCTCTTCAAGAACGGCAACCTAAAGGCTCCTCGATCACTTCATTTTGTATAACCAGTCCACGTGAAATAAAAAATTTTTTAAACTTTTGTAAGGCACTGTGGTTTTTATTTGCCGTAGCAACTATCTTAAGACAATGTACATTTTACAATCGTGTTTATAAAAATCGAGATTTTGAATAAATCCTTTTTCACAACCATCTTTTGTCCTGTTTAATTGTTCTTCCGTTTTTCCTATCTAAATGCCCCCACCTATTTTCCATCAACCCATAATGTAAGCATAGTACTTAAAACTTTCACCTGACTTTAAATTAATGCATTTCTGTATTCTGAGGTTGGATTTTATACCTACCAACGTTGGTAAACATAATTTCAGACACAATGGGTAATTTCTAGGACGTTCTTAATTTATTTGTGTGTTTTTGTGTGGTCAAGATAAAAATAAAATGGATAGAGAGAGAAATCTGTGATTGGAAACAATATCGTCTGTCAGGCTAAGAGTGTTACCCGTGGTGAGAGAAGAGAGGAGTGGGAGGAGAAGTAACCCTGCCTTGTAAGGGAAAATGTGCTTTTCTGTAACAATGGCATTCTTGATACACAATCTATCTCACCAGGCCCTGTGGGGATTGTTTGTCTTTTCCTCAAAATGACTGTGGACAAAATCAATCATGACTTATTGTTGGAGTTGCATTTACAGTGTCTTCAACGTGGATGTCCTGAGTCTACCTCAGCCAAGAGGAAGGACAAACACACTGTGCCAAAAAAACAAAAGCTGTGGATGATATTTGGCAAGCCATCCATCAGACTGGTGAACACTTCAGAAGCTATTGTTTTTCTGAATTCCCCTTTTAAGTATTTTTTGCCTTGGAGTGAAATCAGACATCAGATAGACAAGAAAAAAAGCCCAGTGTGTCACTCCTAATTTTCACCATCTTTTAGATCTGTTTTTCTGAGACACTAATTTATCCTTGTCCCTTGTGTCTCACTGGGTTGAAACCACTCTCTTCTTAACATCTTAATGAAGGCGAAATAATGCATGAGATTGTTTTTTTTCTCCTTCTCTGTATCACATTATGTAATATTAAGAGACAAGAGATATTTTTCCCCCCTTTGTATCTCTCCTATTTCATGTATGCCCTTGCACCTGAAAAGAAAATTTAACTTGAGCCAGTTGCAATTTTCTTAGAAACAAAAAGAGACTTTTTAGAATCCAACCAGACAGAGATGTAACAAAGGTTTGGGACAAAACATGAATAACTTATACAAACAGAAAACTAATTTCCACTCACTTTCTGCAAACTATTTGATGTCTATATGTGACAAATGTTTGATCAAATAAAACTCTCTATACATTATTCATTATTCATCTGTTAAGTAACTTTTTTGAACACCAACGAAAAGCAGATTGTCTTTACTCGACCTTGAAATGTCTTTCACTCTGCTCTCTCCCTCATGTATTTTCTCTTCAGCTCAAAAACTTTGTCACGCAGAGCCGACGTTGTACAGCACGAGAAGCTGGATGTTGAATGAGTTTTGTGTCATTGCAGGAATGAAACCAAATGCTGCTACTGTAAATTTAAAAACATCTTTTTTGTTGTTGTTGTTGTTGGTGGAACTGTTTGGGTGTTTGAGTAACATAAGGAGAACTGAAAACATCAATCACATAGATGGAGAAAGGTCCAGCTACCTGTACCAAGAGGTAATTGGGAAGTTAGTCAAAGAAAGAAAGATGCAAAAAAAGAAAGTGTGATAAAAGTAGAAAGTAGTGATTAAGACTATAAAATAAAATGAGGAAAAGTAAGGAAAACAAATGAGGGAAGGACTGAAAAACATTGTTAAAGGAGAAGCACAGCTAGGGCAAAATGAAGGCCGCTTGGAAAGTTGTGAAAGAAGGAAGCAAAATCAGTGGTAAAGACTAAAATGAAAAAATCATGACGAGGGCAAGAAAGAAAGGACCAAAGGCAGGTAGCAAAAAGTGAAAGTGTAAGAGTGAAAAGAAAGCAAAGGTGGAGATTGTGCACTCTGAAAGTAATGAGAGGTGACAGTGTGAATTACTTCACTGCTAATTAATCTACGCTTGACCACATGCACTAACGAGAAAACAGTCACACACTCCTGACCGCACTTTATGTTCTACAGGTACACAGACATAAGCAAATGAAGAGCAAATAAAATCCTTTATGCATGCTTGCAATATTGTCTCGAAGGCTAACAAACACATGGTGACATGTAAGTATACATGGACATGGGCAATGCATCTTTAAACCGCTTGTCTGGTTTTACTATTCTGATTCATAAACTTCTCACTCAGAGCAGAACTCTAAAACATTTTTTTTAGGTTAAAGGTACAAAATGTATCTTTTTTATTGTTGTTATCAAAAATGTTACACAATTGCAAGGGGGTTACACCAGATCCCTGAAATTATATTTGTCCATAACCCACTCAACAAAAAGTGAAACTTAGATTCCCATTAAATGTTTCTCTCAGGGATAGTTTTAAACTTGACTGGTATGACAGGAAAACATCCATCCATCCATCCCAGAAACTCCCAGTTATGTAAATATTTTGGTTTTATGAATTTCAGATGTTTTGGTTCAATAAAACTAATTTTTTTTGAGTCCATCCCTGTCAATCAGCATCTGCAGAATTTCTTAACTCGCCACTCTGTCTCTTTAGCTAAAGGATGTGATCAGTTCTGTGTTAGTCCAGAACAAAGACCCCTCAGATAGTGAAGCAATTTCTTTACCCATATCATAACACAGAGTTTTCAAAATATTATGTTTTGTGTTTGAATGTGCAATGTTGTCCGACACGATGATGCATTCTCTTTTTCTAAAACCAACAATAGAAATAAAACTGCCAAAGTGAGATGAAGAGAAAGAGTAAAAAAAAAAAAAAGGAGAGAAGATTATGATGAGGAGTTATGATCCAGAGATCAGTGTAGGGCATATGAGGAAGCTCTTTTTATCCAGTTTGACAGAAAGCTTTCTGCTTGGTCTCCAACAGTCTGATGAATTTCCCATCTCTATCACAGTGCACTCAATCAAAGATCAACAAGTTCAGACTTTGAGTGAAGCGGAGAGCAGCCTGTACTGACGTGTGCATTCAGAGCTGGGCTCAGCTGTCCGCTTGCACTTGACTCAGCAAAGTGCAGAAGTATTGCTTTGGGTACAACACATGTAATGCACATGAGTTGGTTTCAGAGGGCAGCAAAGCTAGCTTCACTTTTCGTCCCCTTATTCAGAAAAGAGGCCCCTTCCCATTTCACCCAGTCCAAGCATCCAGCATGGTAAGGAGAATGAATCTTCAGAGTGTTTGCATATATTGGCTTGAGATTAAATAATATTTTTAAATCATTGCTACATATTTGGACGTGATTTATCTGTAGGGAACATAGAGTTAAGCTCACGATTATTCAGACATTTTGAAAATGTAGGTTTAAAGTAATGTTCTAATTTTACTGATGTGTTTCTTTTGAACGGATGCACTATTATTGTCTCAAAAGAGCCCAGACAGAGCGCCAACTTCAAAATGACAAAGAAAAACTATGGAGAGACCTAAAGATTAGGAGGCTGGTAAGGAGGTCTTGCAGCCTTAATGATTAGGCAATCATCACCAAAGACACATTGCAAAACAGCATTTTTAAACATGCAAAAAGCTGCTCAGCAATTATAAGACTTTTACCATTCCGAAAATTAGTTTTTTATTGATTACTGAAAAAGGTATCAACAATTTCAAAATATTGTTTTTACTAAAATGTACATAAACAAGTGTAATGACTTGTGGGTTTAGGGTAAGACCAAAATGAAGACACAAACTTGGAATGAGCTTGGTGAATGTTTTAGCCTTGAATCCGGAAAACTTACAGAACTGTGAGAAAAGCAGTACAAAAAGGCTGTGCTATGATATGGTCTCAGACTCTGGTGAAGTTAGACTGACATATGAATACAGACCATCCTCAATACAAACTAACCACAGGAAACGTACATCTTTTTGGACTTCACGAGTCATCGATGCTGGGAGTTATTGTAACAACCGAGCCCTTCAGTGTTGCTACTTCTACTACTGCATGTATTGATTGCTTTGAAATCGTACCTGATTTGCAGTTTTCTGCTTCGTGATGCTGCTGCCAGCATGCCTGAAAAGGAAGCGCATTTCGTCTCATTCAGCTTGCAGAGCAAATTTGCTGACCTCGTTTCAAAATGAGAAATATCACATGATGAAACCTGCATTTAATGAGCTGCTCCTGACATTCAAAATGGTATTGCAGTTCTAATAACATCTCAAATGTAGCAAGCAGGACTTGCGTTTATTTTTATTCCAAGTGTGTTATCTGTCCCACCCTTTTCATTTCTGTCCAGTGGGAGCAGTGGTCATCACCAGTGTAGATTTAGTTACAAATCATAATTGTCTTACAAAAGAGCACAATGTTAAAGCAAACCACATGAAATGAAATAAACAAAAGAAAAAAAAAAGAAACTCAAATAATGATTCGATATGGCAAGAATGTATTAATGATGATCACAGAGGAATGAACTGAACAGACTTTTAAAATAAAAATAAAGAACTTGTTGCACAATACATGACAAACAACCTGAGATTATTTTATTAAGGCCATTATGGATCTCAAGCTCACATCTAAATTAAAGATACAGTTTGCAGCACTTTTTGGGACAAGGGTTTTCCTAAATACCAGCTAAAAACATTTTCATCAAGGCATAACTGGAAAGCTCTTTAAACGGTCTGTTTTTGTTTCCACCTTATCCTGCCATGCTTCCACCTATTTTAATAGGAACCATTTAAAGTCACTTCACCTTGTCTTCTGTCATCAGAAAACAGATGTGATGCCCATTGCACCACCCACACACATCACCACCTCCCAACATAAATTGCATTTGACTGTGAGTGACATTCAAGCCTGCTGCTCTGGAGGGAAACTCATTATAGAATGCTAAACACTGCTGTCCAAAGGACCACACAGTGTTAACGAGTGTTGGCGGACGATAGGACATGTGTGTCTTGTCTGCTTACTATAGCACTAACATACAACTCTGACCTCAACTTTCAGGACGTGTCCCAAACACAGTTTGCTCTCTTATTGAAAAACACTCAGTTGGTGTATTACACCCCAGTAAGCAGGACTTAATGTGTTATTTCCTTCCTTTTTGTTGTCTTTTTTTTTTTTGGATGTCACTCTTGTCACAAAGCCAACAAAATGCAGAAAGACAATCGACTCTATCCTCCATGACTTTTTATTTTATTTTACCATAGTAAGGGTACCTAGTAAGGTACTTCAAACACATGCGAACTTGAGCAATACAAATAGACTAAAACTGACAAAGATCTACATAGTAGGTCATATTATACATGAATTCAAGATGTGGATATGATGATGGACAGAAGGAAAACTGCAAAAAGTACAAAGTTTAAACCAGGGCTCGCCAACTGTACTCCCCAAGATGTTTTGTCCTGCAGGGTTTAGCGCAGCCTTTGTTGTAACACACCTGACTGAGATGAATGGCTCGTCATCAAGTCTTTGCCAATCTTGATGGCAAGCTGAAGAGGCATTATTTGACTCAGGTGTTTTGGAGAAGGTTTCCATCTACAACCTGCAGGACAGTACATCACAGAGACTATTGTTAGGTACCCTTAAGTTAAATTATTTATGAAAGTTATAGGAGATGTGAGACCCATAGCAGGTAAAACAGAATATCTACAAAGGTTGACAAGGACAACATTGGAATATCAGGCATTTAGCTTTAAATGTTTCACTAAAACATGGTCACAAAACATGTTCTGGGCTCCAAGAAAGAAGAATCAGATAGGGGAGCAGTTACAACATAGCAATGGTAAGTTATAAGACAGCGTCTTGTCTGAAACTTGGCATTGGAAACTCTTCAGTATATCACCTCTTCAATTTATTATCTGAAAATGGGAAGGGTATGGCAAAGCCTGCCAGGAATTGGCCACCCACCAGCTATTTTCTAAACACAAAAGCAACAAAGGAAGCACTGTTCCTCTACAAAAGCCGCAGAGTTCCACAGCTCAAGTATAATCTATTAGTCATGTTCTCCAAAAATCTGGCTTAATGGATGAGTAACAAGGAAAAACCACTGGTGATAAAACGACAAAAAGGACTGTTTAGAGTCAGTAAACATGTAAAAAAAATAAATAAAATTGCATGCAAAATGTAATGTGTGATAGGACTGTTTTTGCAAATCACCCTGAACATGCCATCCACACAGTCACAAATGGCTTAGAAATGTGTTATTCTGTATGAAAAGTGAAAGCTCATAAAAATTTATAGGAATGTGGATGGAGTTAAATGCAGTGCAGTCCTTGAAGGGAATCTTCAAGAGTCTGTGAAAGATGCTAGCAGAGGTTAAAGAAAAATCCAAACCTATTGCAAAAAGTGAAATAGTATGGTTTTGATTGAAGCAGATGTATTTGATTAAATCTGACCCAGTCAAAGTCTAGACTTAAACCCAACTGAGAATTTGACTTCTCACTCGCCAGGAAATCTGTTAGATATTTTTTGGTATTATCATTTTGTTATTACTTTAGTTCATATTCAGTCTTACTTTAGTTCATATTCAGTCTAATGTTAATCAGTATTATTGTGATTTTCTGTTTAAAGTGTTCTCTTCCTTATGTGTGTATAAACTGACCTGGAGGTCAGGACTGTCTGTTTCATCTTCATGTGAGACAGTTAACTCTGTGTTTCCCAGACCTTAAATTCTTCTTGTGTTAGTTTGACCTAGAGCTGAACTGGGCTCAGACCGTAGATCAGATATCANACCTNGCTGGTTTGTTTAGGTTAGAAGTTTTACGACCTTTGTTGTTCTTCCTGACTGCCCCTTTTGGTTGTTCTGCTGGACAATAAAACAGGGGCTCACGCGGAAGCAGATCAGAATTCTCTGTGAACGGCTGATGAGGCTGTTGATGGAGAGTTCTCCTTTTGCAAAAGCTTTGTCTATAAAATTCATATACGTTGTCTGTGGTCTTTTTATATAGGTTCGAGAAAAAGTACCTATCAAAATCTGACAGAGCTTGAGGTATTTTTGAAAAAAAAAAAAAATCAGCAAAAGTTTCAGTCTCCATATATACATTACTGGTAGAAAGCATTGCTACCCTCTCTAACCTTCTATTTCTTCAGACTTTCCTGCCCAGGATTTTCTTTCTTAGCCCAACCTTTCGAACATCTTTCAATCTATGATGTGCGTCAACTGAATTTAAAGTGCCACCTGAGAAAACCCTTATCATGTCACTGACACAGACGACCTGTCAGCGAAGATAACGTCTCTGCATGTCACCCTGCTCATTTACTCACTCTGATGTTATGGGTGATGCTGCTCTGACAGACAGCTCACATAAAATGAGAAAACATATGAATGAATTCAGATACAGGAGACAGGAAAATGTACTTTGATGTTTATTCTTATAAAATAAATCTACACCAAAGACTGTCCTCTCCGTGAGCTTTAAAGTCAGTCTTTCTTTCTTATTGATCACTCACTCTGGACTACAGTTACTCAGCTTTAAGAACTTGAGACTCTGCACTTTTATAAATAAATTGTGATAAATTACTCTGCCTGTAGTTTACAGCAGTCACTTGTTTCCCCTCTTGTCCACACATACACATGCTCTTATTTCAACGCTCTCAGAGTTATACCCTCCAGCCTATTTTTAGAGTGACTGCCAGCTTACGATGACAGTCCTTCCAGTCATCCCTCTCCAGTCCTGTCCCTCAACTACTGTCTTTGCAGTTTTTTTTTTTTTCCAGCTTCTATGTGACTGCCTCTAACTTCATCTCCTTGTCTGTTCCTTTACAGTGACAAGCAGCCAACCCCTCCCATTCGCAGCACAGTGATGGATACACTGTATGAAATATAGCAAATGCTTGGAAAGAGACTCTTGTTCTGCTTTGAATTCAAGAAATCACTTGGAAAACCCAGAAAAATATTAGATTTTATTATTTATTTTTTCCCAGTCCAATAGCTGATAAAGTTGGCTATTTCCAAGTGTAATGATTGATGTGGCTCCAATGGAAGATGAAGGATTTATGGTGTATCTAGACAGGATGCATGCAGGCAGCTCATATTTACTCATGCTTTTGTTTCTTCCTGTAAGTTTTGGTCAGTTTGTATGAACATGACAGCTCTATATGACCTTCTAAATCTTTGCAATGCTCACACATTAGCCCAAAGTTAAGAAGAAAAAGCATAGAATGAGTATGGTAAATGACCACCCACAAGAGTTTGGAGGGAGGAAAAAAAAGGGTGACCTTCTGAGGAGCAACCAAAGATTTTTATACATTCATTCTGCATGGCAGGTTTTCCCACCCATGATTAGGAAGTCTCAAGAGGCCCCGTTTTTTTTTTTTTTTTTTTTAAGGAAGGGAAGATTATAGTGATGGTTTTTTATATAATATTGAGGGAACTTGCAGTTACACATAATTTCAAGCTTTCTCATCCTCTCTGAGACAGCTAAAATGTTCTCTTCTCACTTGTGCGTAAAAAAACATTTATATCTATGGTTATTTCTATTTCATATCACTAGCAAACACTGAGCAAGACAAATCCTTTTCGATCAAGGCAGGGCAAACCCTGTACGTGTTGGCAGTCCATTACAGAGCAACACAGGAACTCACAGGACAAAATAACCACGCACACATAGGTTCACACTGGAGTCATCAGTTAATTAGAGAGATCAACTAATTAGAGAGAGCAACCAATCGGAGACATCATTTAATCATTTTGGACAGTGGGAGGAAGCAGGAGCACACAAAGAGAGCCCGCCTGTTCATGTGGATTCAAACCCTGAAACTTCTTTCATCAATCAGCCTCTGCTTTAAAGATGACTGGGGACTAGGTGGATCTTAAAAAGTGTTGCCATTCAATGTAAACCCCATCCAAACCAATCATGAGGTAGTAACTGGGTCTTTATATAGGCTGTAATTTTATTTTTATACCCCCCTTTTGTTTTACTATGCAATATTTTCACTCCTTAATTGACTTTATGCAGATCTGTAAACTATCACCCAATGCATTCACAATTGTAAAGCTTAACTCATCAGTTCTAAATTGCAGCGCTCATTTCAGGGTAGACCTTGAGAAGAAGTTGAAACAAAAGTAGCTTTGCTTGTGAAGGACAGACAACACAGGACACATACGCAGAACAAGAAAAGGACAACACCAACAGCTGTTTCTAGAACTCAAGCAATGGATGATGAATTAATTATTTAGCTGGCAAGCAGTCAAGCACCTTGGTGTTATTGTAACATCTATGCAGGTATATGAGCCTCATTTATATCAATAAGTAATGCAGAAACACTTGTGATACATCAGACAGCTTTCTGTATGTAAGAGTAATCAATCATGATTTAATTAATATCTACTATAGAGTGTGTTGCCTTTCACTGTGCAGCTGGTTATAAAAAGCACTGTGCAAAAGATTTTAGTAAGTCTTTATTTCTTCATTTTATTTATTTATTTATTTATTTATTTTTTGCTTCCCTTGAGCCGTACATTCATGTAAAACAATTTCGAGAGAGCTTTTGGGCTCCTGGAAGTCTTTGAAAGCTTTTTCTTTGTGCACTTTATTCTATTTAGACCTTACATCTAACCATTTTTGAGTGACAATATTACTATGCTTGTTTGTTTGGCCCTCCATTAACTATTTCTGCACTTTTTGCTCTTCTCTTATTTCTGAACATAGTCTTTGACATCTCTATGGTTTTCCAACTTGCCAGCTATTTTCTAATCCAAGATCCAAAAGAGTGGCACTCCCTTTTCAGACATATCATGCAAAAACAGTATATATACACTGTTTTGTGGTATAAATCCATAGTGCTACCACTGCAATTGACAACTAGGGAGGTAGTGGCACTTCTCTAAATTTTTTTTGCACTCTCACTGGCCTTACAGGGACATACACAGATAGACACTAGGTGATGCTAGAGCACTTACCCTTGTCCCACTGTGGAAAAAAGTGCCCCTTTAAAATATTTTTATTTTTTTAACAGTGTTGTGTATCATTTCAGCATTTAAAAGTGATCAAGTGCCCCACATTTTTGTAATTTTTAAAATTCCAAGCACACACATAACATGCCTCAGCTCACGTCCCTCTCAGGGTAAACACTCATTTACACCAGTCCAATGAATCAATTTGGAGGAGATTATGTCTTTAAGTTGGGTTGTACCGGAT
>NW_015113571.1:169841-191325 GCF_001443285.1 Poecilia latipinna
GCATTTAAAAGTGATCAAGTGCCCCACATTTTTGTAATTTTTAAAATTCCAAGCACACACATAACATGCCTCAGCTCACGTCCCTCTCAGGGTAAACACGCTCATGGGCGCCTCTTCTCTGCTCTCCGCTGTCCGGAGTGACAACCATCCAGGTAACAAGCAAAACAACTGCATTTGCGTCCTAACCTCAGATGCAAAAGTCAAAACTTTAGTGGTCTGATTTTTATCTAGACAGAGCAGCCGATCAATTCCATACTCTGCCCCACTTTGTTTTCTACAGCCGCCTCCAGCTCCCAGGGGAATGCTCAAAATGTAGCTTTTAGATTAAATGAAAAATAGAGAAATAAGTAAATTTAAATGCAGGCTATATTTGTCTTTTTTTATTGAAAATGTAATCACAATCTGAGCTTCCAATGTAAAAGCTAGAGTAACTATATATTTAATAATAGGCAATATTGTTGAATTTTACCCTGGGCATGTGACTTTCCTTTTAACATCTGTGGGGATGCTGAGCCTCTTCGTCACATGGCTTTGATCATGAGAGCTATTCGCTGTGCATTGTGGACTGCTGGTTCCTGAAAATTGTCTGGTCTTGCTTTCGACTGAAACACAAAGACACAGCAATCATCCAACTGTGGGTTGTTTGCGAACTCTTCCTTATTCCTCTGGGAACCATTTGAACACAATGAAACCTTTTTACCCTTTATTGACTCTTAGTTTCAGCTTGGCGGATGATGACAGCACACTGCGAATGGCCTTCAGTTGTTATGCTACAGATACCTCAGGGAAGATGCTTTTTGCCCAACATAAAATATTAGGCATTTTAAAAGTGTTGATTTACAACACTGTCACTTTTTTTTCCCCCTTACTACATCAGCATAGATCCTCCCAGGAAACATCATATGAACAGAGAACATGTCCTTATCCTTCAACAAATAGTCACAATTAGTTGATCTTTTAGCACATATTATCTAACAGATCTATTGGTGTTAACCAATGTTAAATATTCTCCAACAAATCATTGTTGATCCAATAAGTAATGTTTATACTTGTTTGTGATTTGCAAAGGGGGAGGATTAGTCATGTAGTTTTTGTTTGGCCATGTGACAGTAATACTGATGCAGTGTAGGATTGTGGGTTGTTTAGCTTAAGCAGAGAAGAATGTCAATGGCATGCTCATAATATGTATGACATTGGTACACAACAGAAATACGCCTTAACAGCAACCTTCAAATTGAATTAGATTATCAGCCCAAATTTTCAAAGTAGTGCATTCCCTCAAAAAATAAAGCTGCAACAACTGGCTGCATACAGTACATACACATAGCCTAAAATGACTTATGTCTTTATGTACTTTTTCATTCAATTTCAGGGAAGTGAGAACCTACAAAACATAAATGTTGAAGTTAAATCAAAGCATGTTTCAATAAAGTATTAGTTTAATAACACTCAAGCAATCTAGATATTGCTGTTTTTTTTTATATTTTCTCACAGACCAGAGGGAGTTTATGTCCCATCTGGCTCAGGAACACCTTGGCGTCCCACAGAATGAGATGGAAAGACTTTGGTTGTCTAGGTTTCCACACTGGACCTGTTACCCGCATGACATGGTCTAGAAGAAAACTGATGAATGGATTTTCCTCCCTCAGAGGGTTGCATTTTGTACAGTGAAATTGTATTCAGGATGTCACATTAAAGTTGGATAAAAAAAAAAAAAGTCTGAAAAGTATTCAGTATGTTTTAAAAATCCCAATATGAAATTGAATTAGAAATGTGATGTGAGCACAAATCATTACACACTCAGCCTTCTGAGACCCAACGTAGGATTAAGCAAGTAAAGAAAATATATACAGTATTTCATGGTTCTTTGTTGGTGTTTAAACATCTCTCAACCTCTAACAAATGATGCATATCGTAACAAGGTGGATCTCAATTTCCTGTTTCTCCTAGGTAGCCATAAAATGGATATAGTTCTCTAAATCAACTCAAAGGCAACAACATAAATAGTCATGGTATGAAAAACTTTGTTGTACTATACTCGCTCACAGTTCAGTAGACTACCTCCACTTAGATCATTAAAAATGAAAAACTCCCCTGTTCCGCTGTTGTTCTGTATGAAATATTCAGAAAAGAAAGATGGTTCTGTGGTCTTTGCCTCAGTCAGGATTTGTACTTATTACAGCAGTAAATCTCTGTTCAGGCTGCTTGATATGGATTCAAAAGTAGTACAAGTTTTATATTACAATTTTGATTTTGAGGCGTATGTTGTAATTAGAAAGCAGTTCTATTTGCAGACTGTCACATTAGACCATCACATCTCAAAGAAAAGAAAATGTGTTTTTACATTTATCTCTCCTTCTCCAGGCGAGGCAATCTACATTAAGCAAAATGAAAAAAAAAAACTGTTAGCATTTCTAAATGACACACAGTGTACAGATCATTACTTGCATGCACATGAATGATGATGAGCCTCACATGAAGTGAAATTTTTTTTTCTTAAATACGTGGAAATAAATTAGTTGAGTTTTTATGACTATGTAAGTATTGTAAGGATTTTAATCAATGTGAATTTAGCCAATGCAATTATTGCTGCTCTTTAAAAACTGAACTACTGTCACAATAATTTATATTCTTGCAAATATCTTGCAGAGTCAGATATTATGACTGCCATTATCCATTATGATCACTAAATAAGGCAGTTATTTTTTTCGTCCCCACATAAATTCAGTAGGATTAACCTAAAAGGCAACAGCATAAGTAATGAAATAAACTATAAAATTTAAGTTTTGATTATTTTCTCAATATAAAGTACAGCAAATATTCAGCACTCCCATCTTTGGGCTGTTTTTGAAAGATAATCCTGTGTGCACAATGCAAGACACAAAAGGATATTAAGCACTATCTGCTTGGATACTGAAAAAATATTATATTGAAAGCCGTTTTTCTAAGGTTTCCTTCGAAAATGCAGATTAAATGCATCTTGCAAGATCCACTATTTGTTATATGTTGCCATTTATTTGATGAAAACACATTTGCTTTAAAATGCGCTCCTTTTTGCCACTGTGTGCTTACACTTGTGTCTCACTTTGACACTTTGCCCCTGACTGAGGGTATATATTTTGAATGAAATGAGCTTAGCACAGCTGCCCCTGTCATGCATCAGTCCTCTGGACCAATCTTTCTTACTTGATCTATCTGCTCAAGGCCTGTTCACAGTGGTTAGATGTGTGTGTGGCGGCAAGAATATGTGCATATATAAAAACATACAGTCTTAATCCTCACCTTGCAACATAATACCAGGTTTTCACTGTTAGACCAAGCAGCAATAACTAGAAGGAAGGCTGATGCTGCACGGTTGCTTTTATAACAAAAAAAAACAGACTGCCTTCAGTTCATGAAAATGGCAGTTTAACCACCAAAAAAAGCAAAGGTCCACCAAAATAAATGAATATGAAAATTAAATATGCAAAATACATTAAAAAATAAATAATAAAATAGAAAAAAATCACTATCTTGCTTCAAGAAAAAGCTCGTAGTTAGAGTGGTTTATACTATCTTGAGCTAATTATTTAGGCTTAGGCTATTAGAGGGCATAATAACTACTGTTTCTTACTGATGTCTTTATCCTCTCTTGTCACACAACTGAAACCAGAAGTTTACATACACCGAATAAAAATAAAATAAAACAATTCTGAAGTTAAATTATACCAAACTTTCCGTTGTAGATCAGTTGGAATTACCATAATTACTTCTATTTTCAATTCCAGATAGTGAGAAAACATTTTTATGTGTCTGTTTAAGCCTTTTACATGTGAAGCTAGCAGTTTCAAAGTGTGCCAGACAATACACTAGCATACCACATCCACTTGCCGCTGTTGAAATGAGGTAGGTTGGATCTGTGTTTTTATATTGCTTACACCAAATTCTGACTCTATTTGAAAGTTGCAGCTGAAATTGAGAGGAAGCGGACATTGCACTGTGAAACTTTAAGCAGCATTACTGTTGAGTCATTGTTGTGACATTTGAATAGACCAGTGGCAATTCTGTATCAATGCTACATCCCCTGTGCAATGTACATCCCCTAGTAAGTGATCAAATTGAGTTTGGTGTACCGCTATGTGTAGAACAGCACTGTTGAAGTATTATTTTCTTACAGCTCCATATCTTCCTATTCCACTTAATATATTCAAAGCAGATGTGCAGATGTGTGAAAGGGTTGTTAGAAAAACATTGAAGTCCATGTGTTGGATCATTTGTAGGTGACTTTGTAAAACTTCTTTATAAATAGATCACAGTCGCTCCTTACCCATTTGTAATGACATTCATACTGTGGCAGAATCAGGTTTTGTTCTGCTTGATTTACATCCCCTACTTTCCCCAGCTCCGCCTTTTCCCCCTGTGTGCTCTCTCAGACAATGTCTTGACATCACAACATTTCAGACAAACAAATCCACACCTATCTGAACCTTTGCCATTTCATATGATGATGCACACACCGACTTAAACATGTCTCATTCTTGCGGACACTTGCGAGCATTTTCATTCGCTCCCACTGTTCCCTGTGGCCTGGTATAGAACGGACACAGTGTCTCATTTGATCAATGTGAAACCACTGTCTGACATCTTTAGTGGATCTGGAAGCTTCGGGGTAGGTGGTTTCGGGAGACAATATATGAGCAGAAGTAAATGGAAGTAGAATAGGAGGAGGAGGAGGAGATGAGAAATGCCAGTGACCAGAAGTGACCTAAAAGTCCTGAAGATTTCTCAATGAAGCTGAGAGGATTACTGAAGGGAGGGACTGTGAGTCATGAGGCTAACCCAATGTATCCCTCCCCCAAGGTATTCGATGGTCAGCTGTGATACATGCATACACATTAGCACAAACTCGGCTGCCTCACCAAGCTTTATTGTCTGATCAGTTGTTTCTGCACTGGCTGTGAGGTCTCAGAAATGAAACATGACTCCAAGCTGTTATAAAAATCAACTCATATATTTAAACCTCTCAGGATTAATAATGTCTTCCTGCAGAATATCTTTGTTCATGCTTTTGTGCTGTGCAATGAGCAGTGTGTGTGTGCTTGTGTGGGCATCTGTGAGACAGGCCGTTTTTGGGCAACGCTTTGCCCAATAATCTGCAATTATAAAGACTTGTCTGTAAAACTTCACCATACTGTCCAGACACCAGCCTTGGAGGAGATTTGAACTGGTTGTTCTCATGTCAATTAAAGCTGTCATGATTATTTAGATCTTTGTTAGCCTGGTGAAAACCAGGCCTTTGTTCTATGCTTTGCTTTGTACAGAGGGTCTGGATTCTCACTAACAGTTCAATATTTCCCCATTTTCATAAACGTTTCTGTCATCTATACTTCATACACAATAAAACATCAATTAAAGGCCACCAGTAGGAATTAGATATTGGCAAGCTTTTATAAATACCCTTTTTGCAAAAGCTTGTCTTTCAGGTCTTGGTTTTGGGAACTTTTGTCTGCTGTTACTTCCTAAAGCTTTTACATGCACACCATTCATTTGTGTGAGTCCCCAAACTTTCACTGATGTGTACATGAAGGGATCGCAACAGCCACAGCAAGCCTTTGTGGAAAGGCCCCATGGGTTTTGCAGTTTTCTTAGGAAATTATTCTACAACAGAAGCCACCTTCCTTTCACTTTGTGAAAATGTATTCATACTTTTTGTCAAGCTGTAAAATCAAATTTTGGTGTATTTAAATTATGCAAGGTTTTTTACAGATCTAAATTTGAATTAGATTTGACATCGGGACCCAAAAATTCAGCCATGGGAGCAAAGAGTAAAAGGATGTATTTAGTAAAATGGTCCAACATACAAGACTGCATGCAGCTCTGTGGAAATGTGCAAGAAAAGTATCCGCTTGACAAACCAGCAGCTCTGAAGAATGAGCAGAGAAGCCACAGCTGCACTGATGTCAGGGGGGGTTGATGTTTGGGAGTTCAGAGCTTCAGTTTAATCACATGGAGCGGGGGTCGGGGGGGATGCTGGCGAAATTTGCTGCCGTCCTCTTCAGTCTCTGGGAAGTACTTCTGAGTTTAAAGACCACAGTCCAAAATCCAGAAGGGGAAGTCAGAAATCAAGCAATGGTCAAAGCATAACTCTGCACACTCTTTCAATGGGACATTCAAAGTGCAGCAGTCTTAGTTCTTACTGTGAATTCCAGATATGAGAAAGGCTGTAGAAATCCATCGTGGGCTAGTCAAGTCAGGGAAAATCCAGGGACATGAACTAGGTCAGGAACTTGGAGCCGGAACAAGGACAAAGAAAAGGACTGAACTTCTACTAGGAGAAGGCGGTCAGTAATTTGGCAGGGAGGCAGAAACTTAAAGGAGCTTAAGTACTGCAGCACCCAGGTAGACCATCAGCCAAGACGCAGGTTGGTCCAATAAAGCTGAAGAGCAGAGGCAGAGCTTGGTAGACTGGGGAAGCATGAAAACATCCTGAGGTATTGATGAAAAAATGCATGTCATTATAGCATTTATATGTATTCAGCCCTCTCTTCGGGTACTCCAGCTTCCTCCCACAGCCCAAAAACATGACTGTTAGGTTAATTGGTCTCTCTAAATTCTCCCTAGGTGTGAGAACATGCATGGTTGTTTGTCCTGTCTGTTTCTGTGTTGCCCTGTGACAGACTGGCGACCTGTCCAGGGTGACCCCGCCTCTCACCCGAAACGTCTCGCTGGAGATAGGCACCAGCATCCCCATTAGAGACAAGGGTGTAAGACACTGAATGGATGTATTAAGTCCCCTTCTCTCTGATATTCCTAAGTCAAAGAGTGGAACCATTTACCTTCAGACGTCAATCAGTAAATAGAACTCACCTGTGTGTAATTTCATTTCTTTGAAAACACAGCTGAGTGAGAGCCTCTGAGGTGAAAATAAACAATAACCAAGGTGAATCATTGATCAAAGGAGGAGCAAAACTAAGCGAGATGAATACTAAGAAAGATCTATTGTGAGTGAGATCTAGGCTGAACATAAAATAAAGAAAAAGTCAAAATACAAACATGGAAGAAACACCAAAACATAAACAACCAAACACTCATGACAGTTCCAGGTTCACCACCATCCACTAAGTCAAAGATCAAGCAATGGCCAAAGCATAACTGCTTTGACCAGAGTTATTGTATTCTATTTCTGAATACCACTAAAGATCACTAAAGACAAAGTACCACCACTGGGACTTGTAAAGAGAACTCGCCAAGAATCAGGGTTTGAGCTAAGTGACCAAAGTGTATCTAAACTTTTCATTTAAAATAGCATAATTCTTGGATGTTTTAAGACAGTTGCTTGCTGTAAATTGCGTTTGGTGAAAAAAAAAAACCTCACTCATACTTGAGAAAAATAACATAAAAGCACCTCTCCAAAACTGAGGACTTTAAGTCACAGTAGACCTTACACATTTCATATCGCAGCTCTAAAGCATCTATTGTTTCACCCTCAGCCTTCCTCCATCTCATCTAAACCTCCTACATCTTTTTATTTCCTCTGCTACAAAAACACAAAGCTTTTACTAATAAGCTTTCTGTCTAAACTGGTAATTGGTTATAAATTAGCATTTAAATATTGTTCATCTTGTTCCAGCTTTTGGTGTTATTGATCTTTAAAAAAGGCCTTGTTTTGTTTGTTTGTTTTTGTTGTTGTTGTTGTTGTTTAGAAAGACAATAAATGCCAAGAATCTTTCCTCCCAGGCAACAAAAAAAACAACAACTAATATTTAATTTTACAGCAGACATTTTGTTGTTATTCACAAAGTCTTAGAGCTCAAGGTGAGATTAGCTGTCATGGTACAGGGTGCAGGTAAATAACTCCTAGACATCATGTCACACACATTGGGGGAAAGAGAAGAAAAGGGAGATTTCTTTAATTCCGTCACTATGGGGTCGATGGTCCATCCACCCGTGTAATGAGGTCTGTTAGCCAAATGAGCAGCCCTTCAAGTGTAAGTGCATGTGTGAGTGGAAATGAGGAGTCACAGAGGAAGGCGCTCGAACAAGTGCATTTAAATGAATGCTAATTTTATCGAGCCAATGCTTGTCATGTCGTTGCCTTACTCGATGTGGAGCCTGCACAGGTGCTCCTCACAGCCACTCTCAGAAACCCGACAGCCCTACCATGTGAAGAGTAACTAAACATCTGGCGTTTCTCTCTTGAATGGATAGAGCCATCATTAGTCACAGAGCTTCACTGACATGCTGGAAGTGTGCTTACATTTAAAGCCATCACCTGTAACTCTGGTAGTATCCAGTAAGGGAAATTATATTTGGCATAATTTAAAAATTGGTATCATTCTGATGCTGATATGTTTAAATTATGAAGGGAGCAGACTTTTTTTTTTTTAAATAAGAGCCTATTGCTGAAGCTGACAAAGCACATTGTGTCACTTTAGAAACTTTTGAAAATGGCAACTAGATTCTCATTCTGCAAAGTGAGAAATCATCCTCATTAAAATTAAAATCTATGCACTGTAAAACTGAAAAACAACATGTGCACGATTATCTGGGTTGACACAGAACAACAGATCTGAAGGAAACTAAAATGGGCATATGTCTTAATTCTCTTCCCAACCCCAAAGAAGAGTGGGTTCATAAATTGTTTTGATGAATTACTTCCAATGTAGGGAAATGCTTCCTCCATAACATTTCTGTTGATTTAGTCACCATCAATCATATGTGCAGCACAAATGGCAAATCTGTGACAACCTGGCTTACCTATACATAATGCTACATTTCCTTTAATATCAGACGCATAGAAATGTAATGCAATAATGTTATTTACAGCACATTAATGAAATGCAGACACACTGGGTTTCAGTAGGGTTAGGTGGGATTTCTAAAAAAACTAACCTTCTTTAAACTCATTAATATGCAGTGGTTAAATAAATTAATTTATTCTTTGACACAAATCAAAATTAATTGGAGGATTAAGACTAAAATGAAGACATTGTTTTGCCATAAACTTACCAGATTTTTATCTGAAACCTTGAAATTCCTTGAATTGACTTATGTACATCCTGCTAGTTTGCTACAGTTTTGCTAATGACAGAGAGACACATTACTGTTAATGGAAAACTGTTTATCTGCAGTCATTGGTGGCCATGCTAACAAGGCTGCACATTCATGGCAGGCTCTATTGTGGGGAAGGAGCTGTAGGTAAGACATTCCTTCTGGCTCTGATTGGTTGTTTCTGCTCGTGATCTGTGTTTTCTACAGGTGGCAGTAGGACCACAGGAAGGAGACGGATGGACTTGTTTTATTCACATATTGCATATTTTTAATAAAAGTTGCTCACTGCAGCTTTAAGGACAGATAAAAAATATGCTCTCCAGTCATAATTTCAGCATTAAGTCTTTACAGTCAAACCCTGTTCTTATTGTGGTACAAATTGTGAAGGAATAAAATCTGTTTCTTCCTTTACAGTCTATAAGTCAACACTAACTTCACTTTCCCACAGCCTGTAAGATAATCAGCAGCAAGGGAACAAGATTGTGTATTCAGGAAATGGCAGCCCTGCTTTTCAAATTCACTTCAGTTCCATTTAGTTTATTTTTATAGTGCCATTTCACAGCACTACAAAAACCAAAGTCAATTCAGTCCAAATTTTAATTACATACATTTCAGTTGATCCTAGTTATTAGACATTGCACTCAGGTTCAGTTTATTGTTCAATGTTCAAACTAGTCAGAATCGTTTCATCCTGAATATTTTGATGGTTGGTATTTGATTTTATTCAGAAAGATGCTGTTGACTACTCTGCAGTTTTGACTGGCATTAATAAGGCGAGGACCTGTCACCACAGAAAAGCACAACAATTGTATCTGTTAGATTAGCGTTTGAGATCATGTAAAGCATGCAGGGCCTAGTGTGTCTGTTGAGAAGTGGATGTTTCCTGCCTTTTAATAATGCTTGTCTCTGTTTCTTTTTGTTCTTCGCCTGGTCAGTGCAGCTGTGTGTTACAGAGTATCCTGTTTAGGTAAGCATTTTGTTTGGAGGCAGCCGCAGGGATGCTCACACCTACACTATGTCCTAATGAGGATTTTACTAAACCCACAGAGTCTACTGTATAACCATACCAGCCCCCATGGAAAGCCTGACACTGCAACTACGACTATGTGTGTGTGTGTGTGTGTGTGTGTGTGTGTGTGTGTGTGTGTGTGTGTGTGTGTGTGTGTGTGTGTGTGTGTGTGTGTGTGTGTGTGAGTGTGTTTTTGTGTATCTTGCAAGCGAGAGTTATTGACACTTAAGGGGAAAAGAACTGAATGCAGAAAACCAAAAGGGGAAGGAGTGCAAGATAGGAGGGGATTAAAAAGGAGGGAGAGGAAGAAATGGGTTCCGTAGAAGAGTAGATGCTACACAGAGCAGGGTTTATTAATATCCATTTGGGGGTAGGGAGGGAGAGTGCAGGGTCCGCTAATGCTTCTCTTGGCATTGACACAGCTTTCCCTTCTGTCTAAAAAGACTGGAAAGTGATTTCAGCAATCCTGAAGCGGCTCAGAGTTTTACATTTTCACCAGAATATCACTTGCAAGCAATCTGTGACAACCTAAATGAAAGAGGTATGCACCAGGAGACGGACATTGCAGTGTCACATCTAAATAGAAAGGGGTGCTGCGGAAGATTCCTGGAGCTTGAAATTTAGCATTACATTTCTTTCTCTTGACTGAAGGGTTCAATTATATGTATTGCCGAGCAGTAATAGTACAGAGAATGCCAGTGGCATGGCAAAGTTAAAGACTATAATTTGTATGCAGCATAAGGAGCATCTGGTCATCCAATTACAATCTAATGGTTGCTCTTCATCCAGTGTTAACATCTTCTTGTCAGTCTTAGAAGCACGACCCCAAAAACCACAAGTGTCTATGCTTTTAATCTTTGTGTCTGCCCATTGCCCTTATAAGAAATGGCTTCAGCTTTTGTTTTTTCTTACATCTTTTTATAAGTGACATTCCCTTGCAATGTTTGCCTTATAACAAATCCTTCAGAGGATTAATCCCTCGTCGGTACATAAGGGGACAATTTTATTTGCGATTACAAAACTACCTAAGTAAAGACATCACACTGGGGATGACTAAAAGAAGTAAAAATATGTAAATGAGAATGATGGAGATGGAGCAGATTACTTGCAAACTAATGACTTTTCCCGAAGATCAAAAAGTGTGTGTGGGGGGGGGAAGCCGAAACAGATAATTCCCTACCAAAGATACTTAACATTCCATAGCTAGTCTCCCATTCCGTGGCTAATTCGCAGGGGGGGTAATTAAATGAGAACCGGTGGAAAAACTCTTAAATATAGGCACACTGGCACATATGCATTGTGGGAGGCCTGCCACACGTGGCTTTGATAGTAAGAGTCTTTTATCCCTTGGCAGCCTATTGCCTGGGTGAAGCACATTTACAATGTCAATAAAAGCCATTTCTAATCATTTGCTGGCCATCTGAAAATGCACCGCCTAAGGTGCTGTGACTAATAAATTTCTCTTTTCTTTTTCCTACTGCATCTCTGGTCTTTTTTTAACCAACAGAGATGTATATGTACACATGATAACATGAAGAAGAAGAAGCTTCAACAGATGAGCAGAGCAGAACAAATACAAGTGCTGTAAAATAGGGTTACAGGACTGCTCATTGTTTTGTGATGGTAATTTGTCTCATGTCTTTTACAGAGACATGGATGGAGGTCTTTATTGCCGATTTAATCCATCCCAGGATGATGGGGGTGTAATGTAGGTGGGAAAGAAAAGATAACACTGGTGAAAAAAAAAAAAACAATCCTGTAACATATTGATGTTTTTTCCTCTCCAAAAACACCTACACCATAAATCTCATAAAACTGTAGACCCAAATAAACATGCATGCGGTAGCTTATACTTCCCAGAATGCATGTGAAGACACACACACACACACACACACACACACACACACACACACACACACACTTATAGCTTCAACTCTAATGACCTAAACACTTAGTCTTTATGTATGTGTTTGCTTGATAGAAATTCAATTAAGATCAACCTGCTCTAGTCCCATCCGATGTGGTGATGTCACTGCTGCTGGTGGAAGCTGTTTGAGTGCGTGCACGTGAGTGTGGCCAAGCAGGATTTTCTTTTGAACTTTGTTCCACTCGCCACTACGGGGTAGGACGGGAAACAGAGTGGGACAGTGCCAGTCCTGCATTCATGCGGGGCTCCACTGTGCGTCAGTCTAAAAGCCAAACAGAAGCTCCACAGGGGTGCTAATGGGCCTCGGTGACAGGTGTGTGTGGGTGTGAATGTGTCCCTGAAAGGGAGAGAGAGTGGAAGAGGAGAACACACACACACGCACACACACACACACACTGTGATTGCACATGTGTGTGCTAACGGTAGAAAGACTCAGAGCTCTTCATGGTTTAGGAACAATAATGCCATGGAACATTTACCTAAGCCGGTTATTTCAACAAAACACTTCTTTTCCACACAACTTGTGATGAGACACTGAATTATAAATTCTGTATCAGACAATAGTCTGGCATGTATTATATTATTCTCCATCATACCAGTGGTGCTTTCACAGATTCAGCGGACTCTTAACTGGGTGAGATGGATCCGTTATTTATTTTCGCCTAAAACTGGTTTAAACAGTGGGGTTATCAGTTGTTTAAGACAGAATATTTTCCAATAAAACAATAAGAGAAACTTTGGTCATGACTTGATACATTGTGGGCATATAATGTTGCAGGTTCACCACTAGTCAGTTTAGCAGAATAACGATAAAAGCTGAAAAATGCATCATTACCAGATAATCTCTGTGAAAATAGTGCCCTGTGTTTGCAGGGCACTATTTCCATCCATTGAGCCCATTCATACTCTCTTTCCTCATCCCACAGTTAGCAGCTCCTCAGAGAGAGTTAGCCCTAAATGTTGCCAAATGACAGCTTTGCCTAATTTACTTCCCCAGGCAGCATGTGTATGTGGACCTCTATGGATTTTCTTAAGACTAAACTTGTACAAAGTGGGTCTGGATTCCCAGTGGGCTACTAGAATGAGACTTACTTACTAAATAAACCCAAATCAGAAACACTAATGGACACCTCAATGTAAATTGAAAAAATTAAGTTAATTAGATGGATGTTATTTTCTTCTTCTTCTGTTCAACTGGTTATTTCATTTTTATTAGTTCATCTTAAGTTTAATTTGTTTTTGTAATTTCTTAGCTTTTCATGAGAACATCGGTATCCTCATGGACACGGTGGATAACGTGGAGGTGTGACAATTAGGGGGAATTTAAACCAATAGTAGAAGGAGCCTCTAAAAATTGTTCAGAAATGGTTGGAGAGGCACAAAAAGTTTAATTGCTGACTTTGTGAGTGCTCACAAGGCAAATGTATGGACTCCCAAATTGCAGGAAATGTAAATGTAGTATATGTAAACATATCTTCATGACTTTAATAGCTTGTATCTTGTCAATACTGTACACTCCCAGAATTATTTAATAAACTTACATTCATTTTAACATAACCTTCAGCATTAAATAGAATGTTTTAGTTTGTTTTGGGGGTTTTTCTCAAAAGCTTTTTTGAAGCATCACAGAGAGTACAAAAACTAATAACTGACTAATTGATCAGTAGAGGGAAGATCTCACTGAATAAAGACATGACCAGCCTTTATCGTAGAGATTGAAACTAAAAATATACAGGGCCACTTGAATATATTGAGGGTAATACACAGCAATTCTAGATGCGTAATGATTTACCGCACATGTTTTCACCATGTTACAACTACTTTACTATCAGCTTCTGAGATATTTTTTTTTCTCTCTGAGCTTTTCAAGTTGCAGAGAGTAACACCTGTCACACTACATTTTTGCAATAACATTCAAAGCTATAGGACCAAACATTTCTCCTTTTGTGGAAAAGGAAACAGTTCTTTTTCTGTATTGACTTGAGCTGAGCTGAATGAACTGTAACAGTCTAGTTATTAAAATCAATAGCAATAACTACAATTCCTCTGTTTCAGATTGGCTTTTGACTCAATCAATGAATATCAAATTATCCAGTCTCCAGAGCACACAATCCCTATCTCAAGGTTTGAGGTTAAGGCCCTGGATATAGATCACAGCAGCACAAACAGAACGCATACCAAATATAGAAACGCTCTTTAGAAGAACAAAAGCATTTCTGCAGAGCTTCCTGGTTAAACACTGGCATATGTCCAGTAAGTCAGCTTTTTAATGAACAGAGTAAAAAAAAAAAAGCATTTTAGAAAACTATTTACAAGAGCTTTAACTTAAATTCCCAAGTGACTATAATTACATGCTTTTTATTTTCTACATTACGTGTTTATCACCAGAAACTTTGGGGGATATTTCCCTTCACTGGTTTCATTGGCAGGCCATCTGTGTTATTATTCATAAGGGGGAACATCAAGCAGAAACTGAGCCAACAGCCTACGGGAAGAAATGCATGCATAGATATATATTTAAGTGGGTATTTATTGACTTTGGTTTCATGATGTCATGTTGTTGCCTGTAGTACAAAACATAAGAAAATAATCATATAAAGATTGTCAAACCCCTTGTCACTAATGACAAATACAGAGAGAAGGTATTCAATGGCCTCAAACAGCAGTCAAAACTCTGTAGAATGAAGTTCAAAATGTTTAATAAAAACTCCACTGTAAAAGCAAAGTATACACAAATCAGCTGCGACCTATAAATTATGTACCCATTGAAGTTGAGGTTCTTCATCTTGGAATTATAAAAGAAACCAAAGTCAAACTTTCAAAAAAGTTCAAAGACGTCTGGTGCATCCAACCTTTGAGTTGGCCTTTATATGAACACTCCAATGTAGATATTTGTAGCCACATGCGCCATTAAAATGAAACTTAATGAAGCATGGTAAATATTAAAATTAAATACATTTGGTGTTCTAAACCAATGTCCATTCCTTAATTTCAATGCAATGCACAAAAAAAATGAACTGCCGTTTTTTTTTTTTTTTTTTTTTATGAATATAACTATAGAAAACAGACCATCAGTGTCAAATCTAATTACAGCTTTTCAAATAAGACATATTCATGCTCTCACACAGAGTAAAAGAGAGCTCCTTCAGGATGAGTCAGTATCTTCTGGTTGCATGTATGGAAGCTGATTGATGCTGTGTGTAATCTGACCTTCTATGGAGTCTCTCTGATGTTGAATCTTCTTCATTCCTAAGAAACAACCTCCATTCTAAAAAAAAAAAAAACATGACCCTATCGGTTTGATCCAAACAAGCTCACTTTCAACTGAGTTCTTTTTCAGGTACTTGGCGATGTTTGAAAGAGCTATGATTAAGAAAGTCAGTTTCATTCTAAAATAATTGGCTCCTATGTACACATTATTCTGACTAAAATGAATATGAGATCCATGTGTGTGAAGTGCATGTGAGCGTTATTTGAGCACACATTTGCATTTTGCACTTATTGTTGGTGTGGTTATAGACAAATGACCAACTGCTACTTTCTTTCTTTTATTTGGACCTCCTGACTTCAATTGAGAAAGTGCTGCTTGACCATGCCTGAACGCTTTCTTGGGGTAAAACCCAGGGGGACCTGGAGGGAACCACAGCCTGACTATGGTAAATGAATGTATTAATGGAAGGTTAAGCTCCAGTTCAGGGGGTTTTACTGGGTCTACCCACACACCTACATACTTGTTAAAGCTGAGGTTCTTGTCATGACAAACCCTATGATCTGTGTTGAAAACGTTCTGCTCCTGCTGCCATTGTTGAAACGTAGCAGTGACAGAGCGGTTTAGTGTGACAACGGTTGACTGAAGGCTGGCCACAGGCAAATATGTCACAGCTAGTTTAGTCTTCACATCACAGTCCTGTACATGGTTTAGCATGGCATGAATGACTCAACAAAAGATGCAGCTTGTTTATGACAAGAGACAGACTTGAAAGAGGGCCTGGTGTAAATGGATAAAAAGGAACAGGTTGATATTGCTGGGAATCTTTCTGACATTCTGACACATAGTGATGCCAAACTTGGAGAATAATACATTATAAAAAAAATAAAATGTTTTTACAACTGAAAAAAAAAAATCTAAAAAAGTATGGCATGTATATAGTCGCCCCCTCTTTAATGTGGTACCCTTAAATGAAATCCAGTGTGGCCTTTAGAGGTCACTTTAGTTAATCGTCTATAACAGCCTGATCTCAGTATAATTACTGAAGACTAAACAGCTTTTTTGGAGAACATTAGGGAATACATTACATCATGTAGACCCAAACCTTTAACATCAGTCAAGACCATGACTGTTATAACCAATCAAACCCCAGAATTTCCACAAGCTTAATTGAGATATTTTGACAATTTATGTCTACAAATTCTTTTCCTCCACTCTAACTAAGTATGTCATAGTTTGAAAATAACAATGGGCAAATAGGTTTTGCCTTTTTAATGGTAGTCAAAGGTGTTTTTGTCAAGCACATTGACTCAGGTGAGCTGCTTACATATGCATTTTACAGATCATGCGTCATTTTGTTTCCACTTTGCAGTTATGCACAGGTTGGTCTGTTTCATGAAATCCCTATAAAATATGCTAACTGAGAAAACGGAGGATTCCTGCTTTTGCCAGACAAACACTCTGAGTGAAGTGGAGACCGCAGCTTTCAGCAAGTTTGATTACTCTACACAGACAGTTGAGACAGGGATTTTATCGAGGTGTTTTTATTGCTATCACATTTATAAGAAGATGGTCACTTCCCACTCAATCTGATGTCAGAGAGAAATAGTGTCTCCTGCTGCACAAATTTGAATCTTCTTAGAAAACAGACATACACACGCACACAAACACTCAAGCACATACGCGCACGTACACACTGCATCACTTCATGAGACATCAAACATTGACAAAGTCCCTTTTTAGTGCTGCCTGTTGGCACTGTAACTCCAGGCAAAGGAAGTCACACGCTGGCAGAATATTAATAACAGCAAGCCAATCACAGAGCTGCATGGGGGAATGTTATTTGCATATGAGAGGAGAGGGAGTCCATCCAGCACACTGCCTTCATACATCACAACTGTAGTGCTTAAGAGCATGATTGTCCAAAAAAAGAAAGGTGATGGTACTCTGACTTATTTTTAAAGTGTTTAGTGGGTTGATTTGTTCAGATGTTTTTTTTTTGTTTTTTTTTTTTTTTTTTTTTATTGAATACTTTTATGAAAGGTTTGACAACAAAAGCGAAACTCTGACCTATTACCAATAAATAGGTCAGAGTCATGTTGAGTTCAATGTCTCAGCCAAAGGTATGTGAGTAACCTTTTACCCAAAACTGCACCAGGTGATTTATTTATTTATTTTCTAGGAATATTATATGTAATAGAAAATAAAAGGACAAATTCTAGTAGAAATATTGCCAACTGACTAATAGGAGCTTAATAGTTAAATTTGATGTGGTAGGTTTTATTCTTGCTAGGATTGCAGATGTTTATTTACTAAATGATGCTCAAGAATTTACCTCATCTTAGGGGAGCTGAATACAAATGCATACCACACTTGCTGGCACAATCTTGATGACTAAGTGTCGTTCTTACATGTAGAACAGTTTAGTAGGTTTAAAGTCTCTGCGATCGCTTTACTATCATAATGTAAAACCTGTAGACTGTGGTTGCGGCCAGCAAATGATCTAACTTCTGCCATGATTGCTGTCTTTGCACTTAAGACAATCAATGTAGACATTTTTTTGTTTTAAATTCACTAAAACATTAATGGGATCCAGAAAAAGGAAAAAAAAAGTGGATTTGTTATAAATAAATGCAACATGCTGAATATTAATTTCATGGAGGGTGGAAGTTGCAGGTACTACTTAACATCACAGAGGCATGCTGCTATGAATTATTGAGATTACCATCACAATCCTCATAGTGTTCATAACAACCAAACATTGCCTCAAACTCCTGGTAGAGAATCGTCAAGCAGCCTGCATTGTTGACAGAATTTCTTAAAAGCTGTTAACGTGTTGTGCAGGGTTTTAACAGGAGTGTGATCAGAGCAAGTGCTATTCCTCACAGTGACTGGTTCACTGATCATCATTTCATTCATCACTCTCTCTCTCTCTCTCTCTCTCTTTTACTGTCTCTCCATTTTTTTTCACCTGATGTGCAGATTCCCTCTGAGTGGGAGACAAGGGATTAGGATATTACCCAATTTACTGGTTGTTTGTTTTCGACAACTACCAAACACCTAGCGTGTTTGTTCTCAGCACAGTAAAATCAATAAAATCCATCGAGTTGCAGTATTTCTGTTAAGAGCTGTTTGTCTGACAAGATATGACTTTGTAAGATAGATTGCTAAAATAAAATGGTCAGCTGTGTGCAGGAGATTGGCCAAGGAAATTGGGAAAACAGTAGTAAAGGCTTTGACTGAAAGATGCACCTTTTTTTCTTTTTTGAGGGGTGGGGGGCAGAATTCAATCCAGTGGTCAGCAAGACTTCCATAAATGTTTTCATCTAAATAAATGAAATCACAAAAAGCCACTTAAATAATATTTTTGCCATATTTATTTTCTTCAGATTTATCCTATGTTAAAGGTATTCACAATTAGTTGTAACAATGTTATTCATTTGAGATATTTATTTCAAATGTAAAAAACAATACAGTAAAAATGTAATGTGCTGTTTAGTTTTTATAAATTTAAATCAAATATTGTCACACAAATGTTGCAATGTTATTTACAATGCATCCTGGGTAGATGGTGTTTGCAAGATGCTAGCGGCACTCACTTCCTCCAGCCAGAACAAAGGTTATTCCATTTTAGGAGAATTGAAGCAGCTGGGACTCTTTTCTTTGTGGAATTCCCCGAACAACTCCAAGGTAACTGGTGACTCACAACAAAACTAAATCTGTTGTATATTGTCCACCAAACAAAGTGTAGCAAACTGACAAATAAAGTTAAACTAGATGCATGCACTGCAAATAGTCAACTAAAGAGTGAGGCTAATAAAAATAACAAAGATTTTAATTGACAATGAAAATCTAAACTGCCCAGTGATTAAATATGTGTAAAACAAACCATAAAAAAATAAACAGTAAATAAAACATAATTACCATTCAGCCACTTGTGACAGCAGGAACAGCTATCACAAGTGATGAACGAACATTGGACAGACAATAATGGCAGTGTGGCAGATGAATGACAGCTCCTGCAGATGGATGTACTTCTGTTGCAACAAAAAAAAAAAAAAGTACAGTTTTTGCCAGATATTCTTCTGACCAGTGTCTGTATGTGTGGACCATCTCAGTGTAGTTCCCAGGCACTCAGAGTAATCCACAAAACAAACGTTTCTATGGATTATTCAGAAGTTATAAATAATTTTCAGATTGATACTCCCATGTCCCTATCAAGGACATGAATACTTTGGGCTTAACGATGCAGTTTACAATATGTCACTAGATAGATGGCTTGTTTGAACAAACTCGTTGACTGTTTTACAGGTCAGCTGAGACTTGGCACAAAGAATGTCTCAGAGAAGCTTGGACAAGTTGGAAAGTAAATACTCTGCAAAAATCTACTTCAGAAAGGGTGATAAAACCTTTACTGGATGTGTCGTGTTTTTCAGATAAGACATCTAGAAACAATGTCTTAACTGTTACCGTTAATAAATAAATAAAATTTCAGCCTCTCCTTTTTATGCTCATATGACACAAAGAGGTAAAACATTTTTGTACTGAACTTCGTTTTTATACCGGCAGCATGTTGAAATGCTAATGTCGGATTTAAACTGTTACTGCACAGTAGAGGTGCCCATCAGGATGATCATAATCCACGGGTCAATTGCAAAAGTGTGTTGAATTCAAATTCCCTTCGTCTGAAAAGCGATGGATGCCTTTGTTATATGGTACACGATTTGATCCCTGGTAGTTGAGAATTCATTCTGTTTTTTTCATTGCGTACAAAAAGTTCAGTTTTATTTCAATTTCATTTTAAAGCAGAGTTTTTTAGAGAGGCACATAGTAGACAGTAGTATAAGTAGTTCCCAATATGAAAACCGAGGGCCTCCCTGCGGTACAGTTTTTAGGTGTTCCCTATTCACAGATCCATAAGGCTCATAAAAATAACTCAACAGAATTGCAGGTGTCAGAGAAAGCAATAATATAGTTGGTATCACATTATAAGAATTGAAGGGTTACCTATTCATATATTTCTGAGCTTCCAGGCTAAATTGGCTGCAGAGATGGCAATCAGATTCACTGCTCCTTTACCAAATAAAGAGATTACATTTCATCTTATTTCTTGTATTGTACTGCAAAGTTTTTCATGTGACCAAGCAGTGTTAATATTCATGCAGTTAAGGGGCACAGTGGTGGCACAGGGGTGAAGAATGGCCCACGTATGGAGGCCTTAGTCACAGGTTCGAGTCCCGGCCTGATGACCTGTACCACGTCTTCTCTCTATCTCACACACAACCCACTTTCCTGCCTGACCACTCCTAAATAAAGGCTACTAGAGCGCACAAAACCAAACAAACATTTATGTCATTAATGTCACCTGACTAGACAACACAATTTGTCATTTTGATAACCACGAAGCATGTTCAACAAGGGCGCAACTACATACTTTCTGAGGTGTATGCGAACATCTCATCGGCGCCCCCAGCCCTAATGACATAAACTTGTACAATTCATCTTTAATTAAAGTATCAATAATAATAAATGTGCATATATGTGAATAAATTGCTGGCTACAGGGCAATTAAAAAGAATGAAACAGAAAACAGGGCAATATTTCATCATTTAATACGTTAGTGAGTCAAAGAGCCACTTCTGTTGGCCTGTGTCTAGAACAGCTGCAGGTCTGAGGCTTTTTGTTAGCAAGTTTTCTGTCACTTTGCAGCTTGATAGGAAACCAACTCATTCCATCTCCATATCCATCTTGTGTAAATTACAAACAACTGTAGCATAATGCTGCGACAGACTGGCGACCTGTCCAGAGTGACCCTGCCTCTCTGCCTCGGAACGTTAGCTAGAGATAGGCACGAGCAACCCTCCCGACCCCACTAAGGGACAAGGGTGTGAAGAAAATGGATGGATGGATGGATGGATGGATGGATGGATGGATGGATGGATGGATGGATGGATGGATGGAGCATAATGATAAAATGATAATGATGAAATGAGATAGACAGATAGCTATAGATATCTTACCCAGAAAGATAAGTACATTTCAAAATGTTTCCCAATTCGTATAGGTTTAGATGTCTTTGTTAGACACAGAAGTCTTTTTGCTCCACACTGTTTACATTTCTTTCTATAAATCTCGATTTAATTAATAAATGTGGTTTCCTGATTTTTTGTTTCGAATTAGAAATAAAAATCTTACAGTGGATGAAGATGAGTACTGATGTTGATGAACGTGGGGGAAGCCGGAGCACCCGGAGTGAACCCACACCTATCTATCTGTCTGTCTGTCTGTCTGTCTGTCTGTCTGTCTGTCT
>NW_015113571.1:193895-201517 GCF_001443285.1 Poecilia latipinna
TGGAGCCACACACAAAATTAAAGTGAAATGTTCCCTTTATTTTTTTGAGCAGTATATATATAAACATAAACAGCATAAACATATTTAGTGAAAGGTTTGTCAAAGTTTTTTCATTTTAATAATCAAGAGGAGTTTTTCATTGTAGCTTGTGGCTGTTTAACAAATCCACCTGAAAGTTTATACAGTCAACTAAATAATGTCGTCTGGTCTCATTCTGCAGATACCTCATATTTTGCTCTTATGTAACAGTTTAAATAAATCGAAAACAGAGTTAGTCTGAGTTCCTCCTCCTGCCTCTGACAGAGTCTTTAAATAGAAATGCATGATCCCGATTTCTTTAGGATGCATCCACTCATAGATCACCAAGTTTAGCCCACAGTGTGGGAATCGGTACATCCTGTTGTGAGTCAACCCTCTTCACATTGTTGGTCGATGTTGCTGACTGGGGCAGGACAGCTAATAAATAACCTCCTGCTGTCCTAAAATGGTGGAGTGGTGATTGGGGAGGGATAGGAGCTGTGAGTGAGGGTTAATGAATACAGGCCACATTGATCTGCTTCCACCGGTCTGCTCTCTCACACCATCCACTCTTCTGTTCTCAGGCCAAATGCTGCTCCAGCATTTTGCAGACCCCTCATACTAAGGACAGGCTGAGTTGTGGGAGATCCACAGAGACACAAGGCAGTAGCTGAGGCAATGTAATGACAGTTTTAACTTGTTAATGACTTGAACGTGCCCAGGTCAGCAGTCACATACAGTCGCATAATTACCAATGTTGTCAGATTTTAAATCTCAGAATATGAGATTGTGTCAGAGAGAGATTACGAGACGTAATTCAGCAAAATGTGTTCAAATTTCCTCCACACTGTCACAGTGATGGCAAAGTTACCGTGAAAAAATAACTTGATTTCAGATTGATTAAAACAGTAACTTTGTTACTTTGCTGATTACTTGATTTCAAAAGTAACCAAGTTAGATTACAAGTTACTTTATTAGTTACATTCAGCAGCTCCAAACAACAGCCCTCGCCACCCCAACACAACATTATAAAACCAAGTCTTTTGGCTTTATTTCTACATTTGGAGAACGAAGCTGCTTCTTCTGACTCTTTTCAGCAAAATATCTAAAACCATTTCAGGTTAGATGGGGAACATCTGGAAACTTCTCATGTCCTGTCAAAGCTTCTTAACTGGATTTAGTTCTTCTGAAACAAATTTGCTTATATGTTGAAGGTTGTTGTGCTGTTGGAAGGTGGGCCGCCATCCCGGTCTCAAGTGTTCTTCTAGGATTTACCCTTATTTAGTTCTGTCCATCCTTCTATCAACTCTGAACAACGTCCCTGCCTTTACTGAAGAAAGGCATCCCCATATCATAATGCTGGCACTACCGTGTTTTACTGTTGGAATGACGTGCTTTGAGTAACCTATGTGGTTTGAAACAAACTTTAAACCATATCTTTCATGGTTTTCTGTCAATGATGGATTTCAAGTTTGATCTTTTATGAAGATCAAACTTGCAGATTGTACAATAAATAGTTTTCTGTAATTGCTCCAAATTACAGCAAAAAAAATGTGTGGCTCCAACTGCATTCTTTAATTAATGCTGTCCTTTTGAGACTTTTGATGGTAGGTTTAGAGTCATGCTGTACTCTCAGAATTTTGAGATGATGCACTGTGTCCCTTCTCTTTGATACATCCACATTTAGGATACATTGTTTTATTACCTCATTCTGATTTGAAGGTCTCTACAACTTTGTCCCTGATCTGCTACCAGGCTGTGTTCCTTAAAATTGATGTGGTTTGTTCACTAATGTTCTCCAAAATACCTATGAGGCCTTCACAGAACAGATGTATTCAGTTATTCACACTATACACTGGCCAGGTCAGTTTACTACTCAGGTGACATCTGTAGAAAGCTGGTTAGATTTTATTTCGAGTGAAAGTGTTAGTAACACTTTATAATCATAGAAAAAGACTGTATTCCACTTTGTCTTGGGCTACCACTTCAAAATTGCCCAAAAACATCATTGAAGTTTGAGGCTACAACTTGAGAAAATTTGGACAATTCAAGGAATAATTCTTTTGTAAAATCTAGTTGTGTGCAAAGTGGAAGTTGATCTACTGCTTTCAGCAGTACTGAGACTACGCAGTGTTAATTTGACAGTTGGTGGCAGCTAAAGGAGATGTAAGAAGCACCATCAGTCTTGGCCTACCATGCTCTTCACTTTTATGACATATGTGTTTACGCCTGTGATTGCTCTGTCAGCACAGATTGCCAGTCTCCAGCCTTCAACAGTTGTGAAAGGAGCTATGGCTACTGGCCATGTTTCAGGACAGTTTGCATAAAAAAAGAGCAGCGCCAGAGAGAAACATGCAAGTCTCAAGTGAAACTCATTAATTGACAGTGCCACAACTGCTGACTGGTGCTGCCATCGAGACATCTAATGTCAAAACATAAAACCCTCAGAGGAGTTAAAGATTTGCCCCAAACACACACACGCACACACACACACACGCAAGAAGATATTGCTGCAGACACAAATGTTTGTCTTTTAGGGTTATGTTGATTTAGCTTTTTAAAACTTGGAATGGTCCATTTCACCCTCTCCCAGTTTTGTAGGGTAGGATGTCAATGAGGTTTGCAACATGTGACCTTAAGCCTACAAATATTTACCAGCAATATTTAACCATCTGCCACAACTGCCAACATCTCAGTGATGTATTGACTCCAACTTTCCAGATAGTGTGCCATGTGTTTAACCTCTGTGAAATACTGTTTGTCCCTGAATGTTAAGTTTTACCCCTTCTAACTTATGAACAATGTTGCACTAAAAATGTGGACTAGTACAATATAAAAGACGGAAAACTAAAACACGGCTTCAGAGATACTTGACTTTGATAGAACATATCAGGGAATGGCACTCCAAATCTATGATAGTTAATTCTGCCTTCTACTGGAGGGAGGAGAGATTCTAAATAAAAACATATTGATCAAAATAAATTATTCCATATTTTGCAGTTATAATAATGTACATTTTCAAAAGTAAAAGTTTCCTTCTCAGTTGATCCCCTTTCTTTAAGCACCTCTACATTTAGCCCTTGATTTTCAAAGGATATATTTCCCCTTTTTTTTTTTTTTTTTATGTCGTACAAAATATAAAAATGAAACACTGATCATGAATGTGCATATTGTATTGTCTTTTCTTTTCAAAAACACATTTTTGGCAACAGTGGCCTTTGTTTGACAGTACTCCAATAGGAAAGGGAAAGAGAGAAGGGAGGAAAGACATGCGGAAAAGGAACCGAGAACAGGACTCAAGGTCGAGGCGGCCGCATGGAGGTCTGTAGCCTCTGTACACGGGGCGACAACTCAACTCGTCGTGTGGCCAGCTCGCCACACGACGAGCTGGCAACACTTTACAGGATGAAAGATTTAAAATAGATCACATAACAGAACACACACTAACTTATAAATACGGCTCTTGTTCTCATTTAAGTGTTCTTGTTATTTAGTATAGTTTGCTCTTTGAGACTGTTATGATGGTAGCGACAGAAGCCAAAGTCAAACTCCTTGTTTGAACTTGGCAAATAAAGCCGATTCTGATTCTGAAGTTTAAATAGCGGTGCCTTGTTTTATTTTCATGGTTTTGTGCATTAGGGTTTGCCATTTTCAAATATAGAACCTCTTAATTTTATGATGGCTTGTAATGAGCATTGACTGCACTCTTACCACAAAATAAGGTATCCATCTTATACCTTAGCAATATACATATGTAATTTATGTCACAAAAACAAAATTCTATTTTACAAAATGCACTTTATTAGATCTTGTTTAGACTTACGCGTCGCATTCCTTTGAGAAATGCCAAAATGTGTGGCTAGAAGTTAAATTAATGCAGCTTGGCCTCATCACCAGCATAACATTTATATGGAAACATAATTTAAATATCACAACGGGGGTTTGTGTAATGATACAGGTGTGCCTAAATTTACATATATTAAAAACATGTTAACATTTATATTAGAATATATTTATAAACTACCTCTTTTAACTGATAGTCAGTCTTGAAGAAACATGACTCTAACAGAGGTAATCAGTAGGGTTTGAGGAATAATTCAAAGCATCTAAGATTAACAGGGAAAGTGAAGTTGCTGCTCTTTTGAAATAAGCAGAACACAGCTTAGGTAATTTGAGCTTTTGGTTGGGATGCCAGGAAACTGTCTCAGGGGAAGTGTTTTGAAAATGTCAGAATGGGAGGAGGCTTCTGGGCAAATCTTTTGGCAGGCTTAGCAATGCTTTTCTGTCTCTCAGTAAAATTTGGCGAGTGTTTCTAAGGAGAGGAAGTTACGGGGAAATCATTTTAGACACCTCAGTCCCAGACAGCCAATTTAAAATGGACAATAGTCATCTTACTATATATCAATATTTGTCTGCACAAGATGATTTCTGATTTTTAAAGTGGGGTGGTGTGAAGAACAAGTGATAAAGTCTGCATCCCATTTTCTATTGAGGAGGGACAGCATGTTCTGACTTTATTTTTTATTTTTATTTTTTATTTTTTTAAAGCAGAACATTATGATCCAGAGTTGCACTAAATTAGACTGAAAGATCACTTTGTTTTATATCCTAAAAAACTTATTCTGAATCTAAAGTAAATGCTGCTCCATGGATTAATTCTAGAAACCTGCTATGGCTTGTGGAACTTTCAAAGACCCAGTGTTAGGCATGCTAATATAACATAGATACAGAAATAATAGGGAAATTACAGTTAGGCCATTCTGCATTCCCAGAAAGAAAACCAAACATGGAGAAGCAGCATTCAACCTTACAGCTGAAATCAGCTATACAAATACACTGGATGATGAATGAGTCCATTAGAAACTTAATAAAACCTTTTCTGTCAGGCATAAGTCAGACAAAACACACAAAAGGGCTTAACTGTAATTCATCTCATTCATAATCCTGAAAATTATACTTTAAACAGTGTTTTTCCTTATTTTATTCCAGCTATATAATTTGCACACAAAAAAGAAGAAAAAAAGTGATATCCAACCATAAAACAGTGTCATAAAATTCATTTTAATGTACAGCTCCATAAAAATAAATTCTCAGATGACAATAAATCCTTGCCCTGACCCACTTTTTATAGTTCTTTAAAACAAATCATTCTCAGAAGCTGAGAGTGTTTTTTCTCTCTCTATTGGGCTGTTGATGTTAAAGTTTTCTGACCCTGGTGGAGAATCAGGTGGGTCAACAGAATTAGACCTAGACCATAATTAGCATAAATTATGTTAGAAAATGTATGTTTTATAAATGGCAAGACACACACAAATTGGGTCAAGATTTCAAGTTTCTACAGTGTCCAGAAAAGAGAGGCAATGGTTAGAAGGGGGAGCACAAGTTGGTTGAATCATGCAAGATGTTGAGAGGAGATCTTACAGTTCCAGGATGAAAAACAGATGCCAAGGAGGCTTGGAGATCCAGGCGGTGGGTGAAAGATGTTGGTGTCTGGAAATGGAGCTTGTCAGAAGGGAATCCTTTATTTTCCATTGGAACCTGAGTGAGAAGTCCAGCAGGGTCTGAGCAGAGGACGTCTGAGAATGGGGCAGGCAGACAGAGGTGAAAAGTGATGAAGCAACCAAAGCATCCATGAACTAAGAAACCAAAGGAGGAGGATTGCGTTGGAAGGGTGAGTCTTTTGACAAAAACGAGGTCACCTGTGACAGCTTCAACCTGGAAGGTACCGGAATAGCCGGGAGAAACAAGTAAAGTAAACTTCAGAATCTACATTACGTTCACTTGAGTACACAAAAGGATAGTAATGACAGAGGTTTAACAATACCCAGAAAGGCTTACCATCAGAGAAAGAGAGGTCCTTCAACTACTCATTATATCACCAGCATCCAGATGACCTGATAGTAACCTGGTGTGTGGTAAACAGGAGAGTCGTGCCCTCCAGCAGAGACCCTCTTTTCATGGTTTTGTGTTCAAACAGGAACACAAAAGCCCAAATATTCACCCCAATCCTGAAAATTGGAGCACATAAACAGTAAAAAATGGAAAACGATGGCTGGCATAAAGACAGCAAAAGAAATAATTACATATTCAATATGCTAAGTGACCTTTGCATGCTCTTGCATCTGTAATATTATTACCGCAGCAGCTACAACCATGGCCATCAATTATTTTACCAACCCTGTCTACCCACCTTAGCTAATCGTTTTATTTCCCTCCTGCTCTACTGGTCTCTCTCAACAGACTCCAACTCATTTTCCATCTCTTTCTGGTTTTTTTTGTTTTCAATATTTAACCTATAACTAAAACTGACAAAAGTGGGACAATCACTCCAGTTAACTTGTTCCTCTCAAATTTTACCTCTATTCAAGTATTTCACCTCAAAGTTTGTCGATAACACTCATCCTTGCCTTTTCTTTTCCACTGACCCTCTCAACTTCATCCTTTGTTGCACAAAACAAACAGAATTAAGTTCCATTTATTCCCTTTGTTGTTTGAACTATGCTTTAGCTCCAAACAACAAAAGTTCAAAGATAGACAGACTTGCTTATTTATGATGGAGCATCTCCAACCTCTCCTCTTCAATATTCCTGGAAAAAAATATTATCAGTATCATGCTGTTCCATGTTGGCAGATGCAAATAATATTAATATACATTCAATATAAAAAGTCGAAACACTCCAGTTAGAATCCTGGGTTTTTGAGATGGGGGGGGGGGGGGGAAAAAAAAAAAATTTTAAAAATTTTTTAAATCCAAACTGACAAATAGAATTGAACTCAAAATTTACCAGGGGCCAGAAAATTTTGAACAAATAAGTTTGAAACAATCATCTCTCAATGTAAAAGACGTATCAATTTTTTGGGGGAAAAAGTTGTTTTATTTACATTTCAGATGTTTTCTTGTAGCAAGAAGGCCCTGGGCCCCTGACATGGGCAATGAATTTGCATGTTCTCCCTGTACGTGCCTGGGTTTTCTCTAGGCATGTACAGGGAGAACTTCAGGCACTTAAAATTCCTCTCACAGTAAAAAGCATGTTTGTTAGGTTTCCTGTTCACTCTGAAATGTCCTCAGGCACGATGCATTCAAAACGTATTCGCAGCGCTTAATTTTTATTTTTTATTTTTTTTTGCACAATTTGATATGGTACACCGTTCTTTCAAATAGTTCTAAATTAATTTCTTTCCTCAAAATTCTACAGACAAATATGTTAAAAAAGCTTGGAGTGTTTTGCAAATTTATTAAAAATTGAAAACCGAGAAATCACATTTATGCAAGTATACAGCCTTTACTTAATACGTTGTTGGTCTACCTTTGGCTGCACCTCATCATTAACTGAGTTAAGAATAGGAGGCGTTTTCTACTACACTTAAATTATGCCTAACACAACAATATCAACACTATAGTCCAACTACTCATCTTTAATCATCATTTCCTTTCATTTTTTTCCCCCTCAGTGCCATTTTACTGTGGCAGAAATTCAGTTTGTCTTCTCTCATTCCTTCTCCCTTATACTCTTTCTCTTTTACTATTTTTCTCTTTTCTCTTTTTGCCAATCCACCAAGGACGTTGATGTGTCGTCTTCTGCCCCATTCCCCCCCCTCCCCTC